>NC_068373.1:3445384-3472884 GCF_023724105.1 Carassius gibelio
TAACACTGAAACACACACATGCTAACACTGAAACACACACATGCTAAGACTGAAACACACACATGCTAACACTGAAACACACACATGCTAACACTGAAACACACACATGCTAACACTGAAACACACACATGCTAACACTGAAACACACACATGCTAAGACTGAAACACACACATGCTAAGACTGAAACACACACATGCTAAGACTGAAACACACACATGCTAAGACTGAAACACACACATGCTAAGACTGAAACACACACATGCTGAGACTGAAACACACACATGCTGAGACTGAAACACACACATGCTAAGACTGAAACACACACATGCTAAGACTGAAACACTCACATGCTAACACTGAAACACACACATGCTAACACTGAAACACACACATGCTAACACTGAAACACACACATGCTAAGACTGAAACACACACATGCTAAGACTGAAACACACACATGCTAACACTGAAACACACACATGCTAACACTGAAACACACACATGCTAACACTGAAACACACACATGCTAAGACTGAAACACACACATGCTAACACTGAAACACACACATGCTAACACTGAAACACACACATGCTAAGACTGAAACACACACATGCTAACACTGAAACACACACATGCTAAGACTGAAAAACACATGCTAACACTGAAACACACACATGCTAACACTGAAACACACACATGCTAACACTGAAACACACACATGCTAAGACTGAAACACACACATGCTAACACTGAAACACACACATGCTAAGACTGAAACACACACATGCTAAGACTGAAACACACATGCTAAGACTGAAACACACACATGCTAACACTGAAACACACACATGCTAAGACTGAAAAACACATGCTAACACTGAAACACACACATGCTAACACTGAAACACACACATGCTAACACTGAAACACACACATGCTAACACTGAAACACACACATGCTAACACTGAAACACACACATGCTAAGACTGAAACACACACATGCTAACACTGAAACACACACATGCTAAGACTGAAACACACACATGCTAAGACTGAAACACACACATGCTAAGACTGAAACACACACATGCTAACACTGAAACACACACATGCTAAGACTGAAAAACACATGCTAACACTGAAACACACACATGCTAACACTGAAACACACACATGCTAACACTGAAACACACACATGCTAACACTGAAACACACACATGCTAACACTGAAACACACACATGCGCCCTTTGAACTATGCATAAGTCTTTACGCCCGAGATCAATGTGTTTGCTAAAGGTACGAGAGGAAGTTGCCTGGATGTTTTTTCAGGGTAAAGAGGTGAGGTTTCTTGTTTTTCATGTTTTGTTTCATTCTTGTGCATCTCAGCCCTGTCTGCAAACACACTCAAGCCCTGAAGACTGACGCTTTCCTCCTCGCCCGTAATCTCATCTGCAATTCAGATTCTTCATTATCACTTAAACCGATGTGGCAGACAATACGTTCATTCATTTTTCACTTAAAGAAAGGAACCAAAAAGAATTGTAGATAAGCTAGATTTATTCATTGAAGTATCTTGAAGTTTAACATACATACCTTCATATATGAATATGCATTTTTGTTGACATTAGCATGTTGCTAAGCTAATGGCACGATACTGTACTACAGTGGATTGCAATATGACTTTATACGTTTTTGCTAATATATGGGTGAAGTGTCCTTTTAACACAGTTAAGTGCACTTTAACACTAAGTACACTGCAGTTTGTAATGATGTCAAATGAACTGTTTATGTTTTAATCTTTTGTTGTGCTTTAAAGAAGTACACTAACTTTGGAGGGTTCGCTAACATACTAAAGCACATTTAAATAAATTATATAAATTCTCTAACATAAACAAAATGTTTAAACCTCATCTTTGCAGATGCATAATAACAAATATCAGCTCTTATAAGCACAAAAGCATGTCTAATAAGTCTGTGTTTGCGGTCACTTTATCACTGTAGTAGTTCAAATCTAACACTTGAGTTTGTCATCCACGGCGTTCAGCTGCGATCCTCTTGGTTCCTCTCTTGTGCGCCCCGGGCACTCGGCTGTCATGATGTCATCCACCTGTGCAGGCAAGAATCTGCTTTCTATGCTCTACACTCAACTAAATAAACAGGTTACTGCTTCAGTAACCAAAGAACACAGTCCGGAAGACTCCACACATCATCCTAAACAATAATAACAGAACGGGTCAGGACGGAGGTCTAGATAAATCAGTGGAGCGTAAGACATGCTGATAAGGGTCTGTCTGGGGCGGAAAATGACTCATGACTGTGTGTTTGTATCTGTAAATCAGTCTGTGTGTGTGTGTGCGACTGACGTTACAGAATGACTTTGGTATTAGGTGTGTGTGTTAGATGGCATGTTGTGCCACTTTGGTTTGGTCTCTGTGCAGTGACAGGAGGCAGAGGGGTTTTCTGGCTTGGCACTCTGGGTGTAGATGTGGCGGGACTGTTCTTGCAAAGTGGACTATGATGGACATGTCTGCACAGGGCCTTCTCAAGCTTCCTGGACGCTGTAAGAGCTTGTGAGCGAGCAAATTGCTTGCAGATAATCATAGGCATTATTCCCAACTAGATAATCATGCTGCCGCAAAGGGTTGTGGGTAATGATAGTGATAGTGGCTCTGGAAAGAGTGATGTCATAGAGGAGTGCAGAAGGCTGATGCTGGTGGGACAGGTACGCTGGTCTTCCCACACTAATGCTCCTTCACAGAAGAACTAATGCTTAAAGATCATATTAATTCTCTGTAGACATTCTACTGACTATAAGTACACACACTTTGCAGCTACATGTCAGCAAACGCTCATTAGAGTGATAGTAGACTGTTAGACCAGGGTTAGGGCTAGTAGAATAAGTTAACTTGTGTCACGGGAGGAGCACAAGACAGACACAGTGGGCGTGGCGTCAAGCCTCGGAGAGGCTTTTATTAACAGAAATCATAAAATAACAGGGAATAAAAGTGGCCAAAGGGGGAAAGTGTCCAAAATAACAGGGAATCTGGTGTCCTCGTCGTGCTGCGGGGTTTGTGTAGGTCGGGCAGTGTTCATCGAGGAAGGGTCCAGGCAAGGGGCGGAGTCCGGCGGCCGCACGCGCTCCCCTCCTTGGTCCGGGGCGCGAGGGGCGGCGGCTTCTCCTAGCGGCCGTGTCTCTCTCGTCGGCCGCGGCGCTGGTAGGGGATGGACGGCCCGGCATCCTGGCCCGTCGGCCGTGTATACGGGTGCGGTTCCCATCCGGATCGCGGGTCCGGCAGCTCACGTCTTGGTGGCGCGGGAGTCCCTCAACGCACCCTTCCTGCACCCACGAGGACACCAGTGTGCATGCACGGGGAAGAGACCGGTCTCCTGAGGAGAGGCGCGTTGGGCTTTTAAACAGCGGCGGTAATGAGGCTCCACTTCCTTCAGGTGTGCCCCATCACACGCCGCCAGCCCTGACTCGTCCAGCGCCCCTCCTCTCACACACCCACTCCAGTCGGGAGCCTGGTGAAGGGCGGCGATTTAGGACGGGGTGCCGGTGACATTCAGGGAGGAAGCAGCTGACTCGTCACACTTGCCTATAAGTTACTTACAGTCAGCAGAATGTCATGAAAAAATAAAATATTACTGACATACTGGAGTTCTGTAGTTATCTATGGAAGCCTGTTTGTGGCACAGGAGTAAATTATAAATAAATGTAATTATTAATTATTAATAAATGTAAGTTTTCTCAATTCTGACTGTATTATTTCTGTTATAGTTTTATATCTCGCGATTCTGACTTTTCTTCTCAATATTGGAGCTGTGAATTTTTTTAGATAAAAGTCTGAATTATGACATATTCAGAATTGTGAGATATGTATGAATAATGAGATATAAGTCTGAATTATGAGATACAGTCAAAATTGTGAGAGAAAAAATTTGAAATGTGAGAGAAAAAAATCACAGTTATGAGATACAGTCTGAATTGTGACAAGTTTAAATGATAAAAGTCTGGATTGTGAGATAAAAAGTCAAAATTATGAGATGAAGTCAGAAATATGAGATAAAATTCTGAATTATGAGATAAAGTCAGAATTGTGCGATAAAAAAATCAGAATTGTGACATAACGAACGTTTCAAAAGTTTATGTCTCAGATTTAAGACTTCTCAATTCTGACTTTTTTTCAGAATTGTGACTATTTCTTGCAGTTGCAGGTGTATAGACTTTCACAGTCCTCAAAGTTGTGAGATAGACATTCAATATGTTTGAGTTGTAAGTCATCATTGTGAGATGCAAAGTTGTAATTCTGATGAAAAACCTCAGAACTGTGAAGTGTTTACTCACTATTTCTACTCAAATTGCGAGATATAAACTCAAAATTCTCAGAAGAAAAGTCCTGAGAACTTATGAAGAATGTAAAAGTAATCTTATATTCGTCTAGCTTATATATTTCTCCTAAAACATATTTGGAGACATAGCAGATGACACAAATGAGAGGCCTGATGTCATGCAGTAAGAACTACATAACTATTGTGGATTTCATAGATAAGACATTAAGTTTAAATAGGTGAAGCATTAAGTTCATACTGAGAGTTGTCTCTTGACTGCAGGTTTAGGCACAGTTTGAGACACAGAGAAACATCTGAGAAGTGAGAGATCTTTTTGAGATATTTCCTAGTCAGTTGTCTTTCCTTTGCGTTAAGGAGACTTGCCCCAGGTCTTGAGTGGATATTTCAAAATCCCTGAGGCATGAAGTGGTGGGCTACGGTAGATCTTGTGAGATCTTCAGGGCCATGTACTGCTCCTCTCCATCAACCGCATCTAGGCCCCTCAGTTACTTCTCCTGGAGCACGTAGCCCCCCGTTCTTCCCTCCCCTGCCCGTGTGTCCCCTCTTCTGTTCACTGGCACACACTCAACATGTCGTCTGACGCACTGACCGCATCAGTTCTCTCTGAGAATGAGCCGAGTGAGAACACATGACAACATGTTGAATGAAGCACATCCATTGAGTACTGTACACTAATTGGCTCATTCAAAGCCTTGGCACCAGCCAATCAGGAGTACTTTCTAATGCATATAAGCATATGTATTGTCTCCTAGCATGTGTTTAGCATGTTACGTGATGATAAAAGCTTCTGGTAGCCCTCCTCCTCCCCAGCACCACATGTAAAGATCTGCTAGAGGGTTCTGCATTATTTAAAAGCTGAGTGGTTATAGTGTGAATAAGCTGAACAAAATAAGCCGCCTAAATCAAGCTTATATATATTTCATAAGCATTCTCAGAAATTCTAGCTGAAATGATCACTCCGAGAGTTGTCATCACTGAACTTAGTTTTTTCATGATGGTAACTCATATGAGCAAAGAGCTACAGATGATGCCATTGTAGCCCAGTGAGTGCCTGCAGCTGCCACAATGCTCTCAAACCAGTTTTCTATTTGTTCGTTTGATCTTCACCTGATTACAATAGCAGCAAATCTTTTAAGATTTAAGATTTTAAGAGAATAATAACTTTGAATAAGCCTGTTTGGTTTCATGTCTTCATTCCTCTAATCCTTTATTGGCTGTCCAACAGGTTGGCAAAGAACATTGTGCAATTCCCTTTGTGTGAGGTTTTAAGAGTGCAAACAAAGATCTCATTCTCTCTCTCTTTCCGCGGGTAATGTTACATGAGCTGTTGAGATGAGATTTGACTCAGTTTGCACTGGGTTTGTAGAACCAAAGAGCCCAGGTGGAAGACTCTGACAGGTGCAGATGAATCCGCTGGTCAATTAATGCTTTCACTGTATTGAAACGAGAGATGGTTGGTTGAGATGGTTTAAGCTTCTCGTGTGCTTGTCCTAAACTACTAGCTCCTGCTCAGGACCAGTCCATAACCAGCTCGACTGAGGTCCAGCTTGAAGCAGCTGCCATTCTTCGAGAACAGAGCGAACAGCGTATGCAGTTTGTTTTACACAGAGCGTGTTCTGATACAGGTCTGCAGCACTTAACCAGGATTTAAAGCTCATTTGTCTCACTTGGCTGCTGATCTACACATCCTACCCAGTGCTGCCATCATTCAGCTGGATGTTCGGCCTGTTTGTCTAGTTTCAGAGGTCCAGAAGTCAGGGTTTGGGTGAAGACTAGACACCACACATAGAGCTCCTCATCTGGGTTGTCTTGAGGGATCTCTCTCATCGTCTCAGCTGAACTCCTTGTCCAGGACAGTGATGTTTGGGAACCAACTTCCCCTAGCTTACAATGTTTTGCCCTCACATGTGCAGTGTAATGATGGGCCATTATCTGCTGTAGCATCATTATTCTCCTGTACGGGGGCATGAGACAGTGCTGGAAAGCAGATCGAAGACACCACAGACATATGCTCTTTTTGCCAGTTCTTCCCAATCCAGTTTCCAAGCAATCTGATGGACATTTTTTGTGGTGCTTGTTAAAGCAAAGATCACTGTTATTTTTAGCCGTAGGTGTAGTGACTTGAACAGTCTGCAGTACTACACATTAATTATCCCTCAAATCATGTGCCTCATTGTGGGAGAGGTTTACTAGGATTTTTCTAAGCAGTTCAACTCAAAGAAAAATGAAAATAGGCTCAATGCATATCTAAAGAGCTAAATATAATGGAGACTTGTGGGCTTGTTTGGAATGAGCCAATAACTATATCTGCATATTAATTAAGTATAACACCAGTAGAGTATTTCATAACATCATGCATCATCAAGTAAGTATGGTTGAGCTGCTGATCTCATACCTGATGATGCATGTGTGCTGATCTGTGTTCACATATGAATAAAAGCCTAAACCCTGTCATGAAGCATGAACATTTTACACAAGATACCCAGAACACAGTGGCACCCTAAAAATAACCTAGAAACTATTCATAATACCTTAGCAACTACAGAGCACCCCCCATTATTTCTTTAGAAGAGAGGCTATTGATGGTGATTGAATCAGATCTGTAGTGCAGTTAGAAGATATCACAGTTTCTGTACTGTACTCTCACTTCAAACTGTATCTGTCGACCACCTCGTAGCACTTACAACACCTGAGACGTGAAGGAGCCTGTGTTTGTTTCCTTCCTGTTTGGAAATCTCTTTCTGCATGTGAAGTGTCATGTTTCAGTCTCTTGTCTGTGGATGTGCAGACTGTCCTGGTGCCATGAGGGCTGATTTGAAGATCACGGTTCAAATGGCGGACACGTTTATGTAGATGCTGTCCTGGCGATATCTCAGCGCTTGCCAGAGAAGCAGCCAGTGTCACCACATCAGCTTCTGATGTCTAGAGTTTCATACCGTGCTGTCAAGTTCAGCAGTTCAGGGAATTTGTGCAGCTGAGCAAAGCCTGATGGGATATTTTTGCAGTGATTATTTTCTGTATAGGCCGGGTTCACATGGCACATATAGCTCTGAGTTTCTACAGTGAGTATTTCTTTGAATTAAGACACGGTGAGCAGGATTCTGCCACTGAACTTTATCATTGCTGAATCTAACTGACATGTGAAGGGAGCCACATCTGCATCTGACTGGAACCGAAAGCCTAAAGTGTAGCTATGAACTGCTGAAGACGTGTGGACAGGTTTTGTATCAAACTTTTTCAAACAGCTCTCTGCTTTTTCATTGTGGCATTTCTGCAAAAGATTGGTTTCTACATGTGTAGAAATGGGCCCTGCTTTTGTGTGCAGTGTGAAACAGAGCCGTCCTGAGCTTGCTGTAAGCCCTAATGTGTTTCTTAAGTTGAAATTTTAGCAGACTACCATTTGTGCTTGTAGAAATGGAAAAGTGTTATGGCCCGCTCAACTCATTTCCTGTAATGTGTGCATGGAGTGTCAGGATGAGCCGGATGACGTTTCCAGAATATCTGCAATCTTTATATTCTTTATATATAGGCAGAGATGTGTTTAGACTTGGTGCCACCGGGCTGGCCTCTTCCAGCGAGCTTCTTCCTGTCCCGCCGGCTGCCGGAGGCCATGTGTAATAAGAGGTTTTTCAGACGTGCTGCCGAGACTCGTTCGCCAGACCAAATATAAAGCTGCAGTTTGTGTGTGACATGACTAGATCGTGAAGTCTGCCTCATTAACGCTGCTCGTCTCACTGAGTTTGATGGTCGTTAACTCTCCACCTGTCCTCGGGTTTCAGTCTTTCCTGCGCTCCTTTACAGATGAAGTCTGAAATGAAAGGCTAAGGAGAGAATCAGATGAGCGCTGTTGGCTTGGATCAGCTGGCTTCCTGCTCTTCAGCTGATGATTTGACATCAGTGGGAAATGATTCAGAAATCCATCCTACATTCTCGTGGGCAGCAAACCCCTTCATCCACGCTGATCTGCTCTGATGGCACGGTCAACGGTGAGCGCTGGGACGAGACAGGATCCCAGCAGAGAGAGCGCAGGCCTCCAAGACGCTCCTGCTCCACCGCTACAGCACCAGCCAGAGATACATCCAGACCAAAGGGACTTTTGTAGTAGCGATCAGGCGGCATTGTAAATCTTTTTGATAATTTTGTGGGACCTGTATATTTCATGCCTCAAGTTACCCTTAAAACAATGTAGCCTTGCACCAGGACTGCAAAAAAAAGGTTTTCTTTCATAGTATTGTGTCTTGTTTTCCAATACAACTTTCTGAACAGTTATTTGAATATTTTTCCGCCTTTAGTTGTTCTTAATGTAAAGGGTTGTTTTTCATAATTTATCTGTCATTTTGGATGAAAAACAAGGCTTGATAGTACGCCTCTCCCTGACAGGCCGCAGAGTTTGAAGCATCATGCATGTCATGCCAGATCACGACTGAAGCATTATTGTGTGTTGTGCTGAACTGGGCTGCTGATCTGATTCTGCAGCACATCCAGCTCTCTTTTCCTTGGCACTGTGATGCTGGCAGGGCAGATCTCGTCCTCTCACACCTATCAGGTGCTTTACAAGAGTCCACAGACTGCCACAAACAGCCCTAGAGCTGCCCCCCGAATCCAGGCCCTTTAATATCACGTCCAGCGAATGTTCGTTTCTCAAGTCCTGCTCTTTTAGCATGATTAAGTATAACCACATGTAATCTTTTCCACTGAAGTGAGACAGGCTGCTCTCTGTCATCTATGGTGCTGGCTGGCACGGTGGCATCGTTCAGATATCAGTGTCCAGAACGCAAGCACTTCTCTAAGCTAACATGCATACCCGTGCATACATGCAGAGCAAGGCACTATTACCCAGCAGCCCCTGGAAGCAGCTTTAGATGTCTTTATTAGACTCTCGTTTGTTTCTAGTTTTGATGCATCTATGCAAACACATTGACAGGTGCTGCATCCTCAGAAATGAGTGAGTGCAAGGATGGGCAGATGCTCTCATGTCCTCTGAAGGGCCAGATTCAGGTGTGAGATGATCATTAGGCCAGCGCACACTACGAGACAGAAGCTACACAGCAATAAACTGAAGCGCTTTAATGCTGTGTACTTCTCAGATTTAGCTAGCAATGTTATATTACAATTAGCATCAGCTCAAAATTATGTAAACTTGAACTACAGTAGTTGCAGCCAAATTGGCAACACCTCTAAGCAACTATTTAGAGCATGCATGACCAAATACTATCTGCTTGTAGGAGGAAACACTGAAATCTCAAAGTGGCTAACCAAACTTACATTTCACATTTCAACACATGTTGAATCAGCAACAAATCTGCCCCATAAATGTTGCTCTAATAGCAAGAAAGAAAATGAATATTTCAGGTTAGTCTAGTTGAGTCACGTCTCAAATACGCTCTCAAATCTAAAACATGAGAAATGAACAACTAAAGCATAAATAATTCACAGCATCATAAATAAATATATATATATATATATATATATATATATATATATATATATATATATATATATATATATATATATATAATATATATATATTTGCACTTTCTTGTCTAATTTAGATACCATTTTATTTATAGTAAAAGTTGATGAATAGAAAAGTACACAACAAAATTTTGACTAGATATAAAGAATATTTTACTTTCTCTCTCTTCTCTATCTATCTATCTATGACTAAACACTGGTGAACATGCAGTTGTTTTTGCAATGATGCAAAGAGATGGAGAAAAGAGAAAAACCTCTCTAATAAAAATATCAAGTTGATTTCAATCAGTACATGAATTTGCATTAGTATGGTGTGATTTTAAATGTAATGGATGTGTTGTGTTGAGTGTGAAGAATTTTCTGGAGTGGCAGCAAGTGTATGTGCAACAGGAAGTGAGAGGTGAGGGTGGTCCTGAAACCCAAGGCTGCCCTGCCTGCTTTAGCCTGTCTTTGCAAAGAGAGAGAGAGAGAAGGAGAGTGATTGAAAGCGTGCCGAGTATGAACAGAGTGAGAGACAGGTTCTCGGTCCAGAGGAATTCTCTCTTGACAAAGATCCATCATCGCCTGCAGCATGAATCTCCATGGCTCCTGGAATGTTTTCTTTAATAATAGGCCAAGCTGAACAGACAGCTGTCAGATACATGTACCACAAACACACACCTGTGAGGAGAAGAGACACGTGACCGTCAAATACACCAGCGGCTGACTGCCAAGTTAATCGTTCCCTCAGAAAGACCTCAGGGTACAACTAAATAATTTCTGACTGCACAGTTCATTGTCTTTCTGTCAACATATTTCACTTCCTCTGCATGGCGCTCACAGGAAGAACAAAAGCGCTGTGTGTTTTGGTTGAATGTTAGCGGAATCTCTTGTTAGTGATCTGTCAGTGGCGTTATCTCTTCTGTGAAATGGGAAGAGTCTAGATCGCTCTCTCCAATGCAGTGCTGCTGTTACAGAGGGTGGAGAGCCCGGGACAGGCTGTATAGTTCTGCATTGAGACCACACTGGACCCTCAGAGAGCCCAGAGAACAAAAGAGCTGAGCTGACATTATAAAGATGTGTAGAGATATTATTGATGTTTGTCTTAGACGCCAACAATCTCTACATTATCTAATCTTTGTGTTTCCGCTGTTGTTGATAGCCCACCGCTGGGTAATTATGCATGTTAAGGTGCTCATTAAAGCTGTAAATGATCCATGTGGCTTTAGCTCCAGTTCCTTCATGCTTTTGTTCAATATGGGAAAGACACTGAATCCCAGAGTCCACTGTGAGCCGGTGAACTGTGTCTTTGTCCCAAAGGAGTCTAGAGGTTTCTCTCACAGTCTGACAGGGCTCTACCTCATCTGTCAGGTGTGGTCCGCAGGTGAAGCGGCACCATGGGAATGGAGCTGTTACAATTGAAGTCAAGAGCACTGCTCTGCATAACACCACTAGCTCAGTTTAGCAGACAAGCTTTTGTTTTCAGAGAATAAAACAAAGGGTACGGGATTGTATGCTATGCCAGTTTCTTTTCCAAATCTGGTAGTCACTCCCGTTTTCTGCATGTCTGGAAGGTAAAGTAAGCTTTCTGCAGGTGGATGGGGCATTGTGGGTGTGCTGCAGGTACAGTATGGCCAACCTGAGCAAAACTGCATGCTGCATTTACATTCATGCTTCATCTGCCAATCTGCTCTTAAATGAGGCCAAAAGACATGATACTGAAAACATTTGGAGCTATTTGATATGAAATAGGCTTAAACCATGTAAAATGTAATGCCAGCAGGGCATTAATTCCTCTATGTGTGATTTCATGGTGCACAGTCCTGTGGCATGCAATCACAAGGCAAAAAATGGAAAAGCCTTTGACCATCAGCCAACTACAGTGATATAATGCTGTATATATTATTGGCAGCAATATCCTGACCAAATTTGCCCACTGGCCTCAAATCATCCTCATAAGGACACAGAGGAACTCGTGTTTATTGGGTTTTATTTGGAGCACTGTGGCTTGGTTTGCATCATCCAGTTGGATGTGGGGAACTCTTGAGCTCTTTTCTGAATCATACAATGAATGTGTGAGACATGTAAATGAAAGCCCAGAGACATTGGTTCAAGGCATATTGTGCTGTGGTGTTTGAGACATAGGGTTGAATTTGGCTTCCTCTTGCTCTAGTGACCAGAGCCCAAAAATAAAAAGCAGAAGTATTAGTTTATGTTCTCTTTCCATAAATATATGAGTCATTTATGTTTAAAACCTGTACTGTGTAATCAGTATGGTTTACATCCAGAACTCCACTGCTTGGGAGATAACCAGTTTACCAGGAACTAGGGCCTGACAGAATCAACCCTGCAATTCTGCATTTCTTTCTGTTTTGGGCTCAGGCCTGATCCCATAATCAGCCTGCTGCCCGGGCCTGAGACGGAGTCCAAACCTCCCAAATCCTATTCTTTGCAGTTTGTTCAATTGTGAGAGCTGGAAGCAAACTCCAGATTCAGTTTTCTTGGATGTGTTCTGTTGTTTCCAGTTGAATAGGGAAGTGGCCAGTGATTTGGATGAGCTATACACAGTACTGTAGATCATTGCCAATGTGCCGAGTGGACGGGGCTGTTTTTAGCCCGGGGAGGACAGCAGCTCTGAGCCCCGCTCCGCCCCAGAAACACTGGCCTTAGGGAGCCAAGACTGGGCAGAGATTAGCAATTGATGTCGACAATTATAAATACACCCACAAAGTCTGCGCGAATGTTCACACAAGTGTATTCTGGGGCTCTTTTCCAAGAATAGCAATTAGTTCCATTTTGAAAACGTACTTCAGGAAAAACCCTCATCCATCTGTTTCTTGTCTGTTTAGTTTCTGCTTCCATAACAAACTGGGAATTAGTGATTGGGTCTGTAATTGGATGACATTTTCTGCTTAGAATAAGAGCACAAAACTTCTTGAGCAAATTAACTGAACAACATAATTAAAATGCTAATCCAGAGATTAACTCTCTCATGAAAAATGCAAAGACTTCATATCAGTTCAAATCATTAGAAATCATGGTTAGAAAAGTGAAGCAATAGAGCAGTGCTAAGTCACCGTGACGGATTATCCCTTTCACCACTGTCACTCATGAATCAGCAGCCCTTGACATCATCGCCACGCTTCTGTGTTGCATGTGTCGACAGCTTTCACTTCCCAGACATACCCGGATAATGTCCTTTGCCTTTCTTTCCTCCAGACAAGCTCTAGATAGCAGAAAGCCCATTGGTTGTCATATGCATCTGTCAGTCACTTAAGGCATTCCAGTGTATGTGAAAAGTTTCTGGAAGTTCACTTTTCTGTTCTGTGTAGTTTTTGAGTCAGATATTCCTTCAGCCAGTGTGAGACCTTGACCTGTGTCTGTATGCTTTCCTCCTCAAAGTCTTACACACTTTCAAAGACACTCAGATACTCCCGCATCTGCCTGTGAAAGAGAAGATTCCTAAGAATTTGTATGTATCAACTTCTTGGTTAAAATGTCAAAGTAGATGAAGATTCTAGGATTAACAAAAGAGACCGCAGAAGAGCATATCATCTTCCCAGTAGTCTGAAAGGGAAATGAACTGTCCTTGAGAACTAATTTTGCATTATTTGAACATTTCTCTGAAGAGTTTCTGCCAAAGGGGGAGTTGGTGGGGTTTCCCATTTTTGGGCCGTAATCAAACTTGACAGTTTTGAGATTGTTGTTTATGTTTGTTTAGTCCATAAATATGCATGAGTCTGTTTTTTTAAACATGTTAAAATGATCTATCTGTTTGGTAGCCTGACTACGCCAGACTTTGTACTTCCCCTGAATTTCACTTCGCTTCTGTACTCAGTCTGAGATAGCAAGCCATCTCCCAATTTGCCTCTGGTTCCAAAGCAGCCGGCCAATCAACAAAAAGAGGGCGGGCTTTGAGATGTCATAACCAAACGTTATGTGATTGGCTTACAGGCACACCAATGATTTTAAACTTCAGACATGGCTAGGGGCAACAGACACCAGCGGCTCCTGATTACGCCTGTACCGCTGTGGTAAATTACAGTTAGGAGAATTCATTTAATTTTAGCTGTAGTAGTCAAGGTTATGATGGAGTGGGTTATTTAATGCTAGTTGTTCACTAGGCAGACTGGTGTCCCTCCAGAACATTTCTATTGTACTGGACCAGTTGCTTAATCTCTGTGGTCAGGTACCTGTCTGTAAATATGCCAAGCACTGACTTCACCCCGTGTTATGTGTGAGTGGCCAACCATATGTGTTTAAACCAAGGCCACACTCTCATATGCTACTGTATATGTAAACAATTGAACCAGGGTTTCAGGTGTGGGTGTATGGAGTAATTTAGGTTCAGCCGCAAGGTCACTAGTTAAAGTTGAACTTTGATCGTCAATTGCTCAGGCTTTGTAATCTCATTCTCCGAGGACATAGTAAATTAGGATTACCGTGTGGTAAGCAGAAACAATATATGTGATCTATCTGGTTAAACCAGCCTTTAGTTGGGGAGAAATGGGTCAACAGCCATGTGCTTGTCTGTTCAAAGCAACAGCGAAGAAGAGACGTACGCTCAATGTGAGAAAAGAGCAATCCCATACTGCCTTTCACACACCCACAGTCTCCGTGATCCAAGCCGATCACTGCCATCCATCTACCTTTATTAGCCCTGCCTGACTTTATAGGCTCTCACTGCAAAAGCACACATCACAAATATACTTACGAAGGGGTTTTAAGAACGGTGCTCCGCTGCCAAAAGCAGAGAGCAGGACCTTCTGCGGTGACAGCGAGTACCCATGAGAAGGCTTGTTTTTCTCCCGGTGGATGTGTATGTGTGTGTTTGAGTGGTGTGATTAACGCACGTCACAGAGCTGCCCTCACTTGGCCCATGAGCTCAGCAGAACTGGTGCTGGTGGAGCCGCGCAGAGTCTCACGGTGTCTGAATACATAACTCAGTGTGCTGGAGAGCGCCAGGCGCTGCAGCCTTGGCCGGTACCCTCGCACTGAGAGGGTGGAGCGGACTGAAGGAAAGAACAAAAACAGAATGATGGAGCTGTTGGAAATAAACAGGGTTAATGTGGGGCTCCAGAGGAACCCCAGACAAATGAGTGGAAAACAAATACTAAGCAAAACTTTTACCAGGAATCAAAGGTGAATTTTGTAGTTTCTTGGCTAAATGATATACCTTGATGGCCTCATTTACCATCGTTATCAATAAATGCATCATCCTCTGTTACATGTCTAGGTCAAACTCTGGGTTTCATCTGCCTTAGTCACAAATGGATGAAAGGCATTGCCCTATTTCACTTAACGCAAACTCTCAGTTTCTGTGGGTGTGATGCAACATGGTTTTTCCAAACCTCTAGCAAAAGGGGCACTGCGGAGGGGTAGTATGACGGAATCCAACAATTTCTGCATCTTCAGTTTCAGCAGGTTTAGGATGGATGATTGATGTCGTCTCCTCCCTCCTGCCTGTGAGAAACATGTCTCTCATTTGCTCTCAATGTATATTCATGTGTGCCACCGCCAATGTCGCAAAGGATAATCTGGCTCAATTAACCCAAATCTTCCACAATCGCTTCATATCGGTGTCTAGACTCAATGCAGGCAGGCATATTACTTGTCCTGCTGGTTGTGTGTGTGATGGAGGTGGGTGGGGGTAAAGTGAGCAGTCTATTGAGGTCTTAGTTTGGCTAATCTCCACCATGTGACGGTGCGCCGGCTTTGCTGCCATGGCATGCCACAGGCTCTTGTGCCGAGGACAAAACCAGACAGAGGCTTAATCTGCAGGGGTGGCAGCACGGCGTGTCCCCAGAACAGCAGTGCTGGGACAGAGAAAGTCGTCAGGGTTTAACCTGTGGTTATCATCACGCTACCGTAGTCTCTGACAGACCCAGGGCACCACCTCGCTCTGAATAAAAAATCTCCCCATTTTAGCAATCACTGTCTACAATGTCTACCATGGCTGGCTTGCAGCGGTCATCTGAATATGTTGTTGAAATGTTCTTCTTCATGAGAGGCGTATGGGGTTATTCATAAATAAATGTTTATAGATAGAATGTTTGCTCACAAATACAACCAGATCCAAAAATAAATGTATTTGCACACTTCAGCCAGTCATTTTTCAGAGAATTTACCAACCTACTGACCAGAAAACTGTTTTATAGTAATGGTTTCAATAGGGTAATTTATTCAGCAAAGCTGCATGGGGAGTGACTAACTGAAAGTAGTGGCACTAACCTGAATACATTACAGAAGCCCTAAGAGGTGCGTGGTGGTTTCATTTGTTACTTGTGTTACTTGTGCCATTGAAAATGTATAAAATAATAAGTAATCATAATCACACTTTATGTTCTTAATCCATCTGAAATAAAATCAAATTACATAGCTTCTGACATTTTGGTGAAATCATTTCTGCTTTATTAATTCAGAAATAGAAGTAACTTAATAGTATTTGTGTAGTTTTTAGACTGTGTTAGTCTACAGCTATGGTGGTATGACTCAGTACGGCTCGGCCTGGCACAGTTTGTGTTCCCACTATAGTTTAGTACTGCTTTAGAGAGGGCGGGAGTATTCACATGTCATTATAGTTGCACCACCTCTACTGCTAGGCTGACTACGTCAGACTTCCTACTTCCGCTCAATTTCATTTCGCTTCTGTACTCCGTCTGATACAGCGTCAGAGCTTTCTGTTTGCCACCGGTCTGGAAACAGCCGAGCCAATCAACGAGCAGAGGGCGGGCTGAGAGCCGTGACGTAGATGCGTAGATTAACTTCGCATTATCTGCAAAAGTCGTTTACAGCCATGTTCACTCCGGTATTTCGCTCGCATCATCATGTGTTTAACAACAGGTTTACAGTGGAAGTTCAATCATAGATTTGAGTTCGATGCATGATGTCTGTGCTTCGATGTGGCTGTACAGGCGAATAACATACGTCATAACTAAACGTATCTGATTGGCTACCGTGACCAATGATTTTAAACTTCAGACAAGCGCCCCCTAGCGAGAGAGAAAACACTTCTCTATTATGCCATTCCAGACTCTGTCTACGAAGCAAAGTGAAGTAGCAGAGTCTGGTATTACCAGGCTACTCTACTGCTGCAACTCCTGAAAAACTTTTCCATTCCGGGTCGCCCCATCAAGCGCCTCTGCTATCAGCAAGAGGAACGTCTGTACTTTCTTAATAGACAACAAAAACCTTTTGGTTGTTAAAAAATGATGTGCTCGTTCAAACCAGTTGTGCTTGATCCTATGCTGGCTGTGCTGGTTTAAATCTAGCGGTTCTGTGGTGTTTGTAATGCAGGTAGTGATGATTCTCTCCACAGTTCACATCACATTTTGGTAATGGTACGGTTCACTTGGAACCTCAGATGAGGTGGTACAAAAAAAGTACCAGGTACTGTAGCCAGTGGAAAAACCCAAAAGTGAACCGTACCATCCAGTGGAAAAGCACCATTAGTGCTGCTGTCAGACAGACTCAGAGTTCATGAGAAAACGATGTTGAGATCACAAGAAAATTGTCATGATAATGGGAAAAGAACGCTAGTTATGTCAAGATCACCAGAATGTTAAGTTGTGATAATACTACTACTACTACTAATAATAATAAAAGAAAGAAGCAAATGATAATCTATGGCCTTGTATGGCTTCTGTGTTTCTGATTTTTGTGATACTTGTTTTTACTAGCATGAGTTTGCTTAGCTGGTTCACTTTAATGAACTGTTTCCAAAAACATTTCAATCATCAGTTCTTTTTATAGAATTGACTTCTGTTTGTTTTTGATTCAGTTCTATATTTAAAGTTCTGTTAGTTTAGTGTGTGTTGAGTTTGATGCTCAGGAGAAGCTGTTCACTTCACTTCACAAGCAGTTTTTCTAGAATTAACGGTTTGTAGGAGCAGAGGAACAATGTATGAGAAGACAGGAGCACGGGGTTCCCACACACAGCCCCCACATGCCCACACACACACACACACACACACACACTCACACACACACACACACACACACACACACACACACACACACACACACACTCTCACTCTCTCACACACACACACACACACACACACACTCTCTCTCACACACACACACACACACACACACTCACACACACACACACACACACACACACACACACACACACTCTCTCACACACACACACACACACACACACTCACACACACACACACACACACACACACACACACACACACACACTCACACACACACACACACACACACACACACACACACACTCTCACTCACACAAACACACACACACACACACACACACACAGAGTTAAAGCACAGAGTTGCTGTGAGTTTAGCTGCCAGTAGAGACCGGCGCGGGCCGCTGGGGGTGAGCCCATTGTGATGGAGGGGCTGGAGGCTTTTTCGGGTCTTGATTCATTTGTAGTGTCATATGTGGGAGGGTTCATCGGGACGGGGGCTATGGGAATTCACCAAACACTTTGAGAAACACAGAGGGAAATGCTAATGGAGAAATGAATATTCAGCACTACCTCATCGCTGGCTTTTATTTCCCCCATATCAGGAACTGAACACATTGTGAAATGACATTAATGGTGTGGAATTGAAGTTGAACCTTCTTCTGGAAATGTTTAACAGCGAGGATCAGCGGGGCTTGAGTCCTGTCATCTCACTTCCTCATGTAAAGTCATCTTCCCTGTTAAAGTCTTATATATAGACATGATCACATGTGACGATCACAGCTATGATATCAAATGGAAAGCGCAGGAAGATTATGCCATGCATTTAGCTCAATGTCTCATTTGTGATTATTTCAGACAATGTTGAAACTTTAAACATGTTAGAGATCTCCTTCATGTTGTATACGGGACGAGTTTGGGCAGTTTTAGATCTCTGTCTGTCCAGAAATGTTTCAGTGCTGTTCTCGAGGGATTCTGTGTGTTTCTGAGAGATAAAGACATGAAGATGAGAAGCAGAGAGCTGTCAAAAGAAGCGTGTGTGTGTGTGTGTGTGTGTGTGTGTGTGTGTGATTTAGAGCTGATTTAATCATGAATTCACTCTCTGTGGAGCTCTAAAGCTTCCCTCTGGTTTCTGTCCATACTAAAGCGCTGTAGTGGTGTAGATGTAATCTCCAAACCTCAAGCTATTACTTTTGTTCATATTAGAGTTGGGGATTTGATATGTACGATAGCTCATGTCAGAAACTCTGCGTTTACTGTAAATCATCAGAACTGAGTTTTAGCTGGTGGGTCACGTTCTCACACACAAATGTCAGATATGTTGAAATGAGTTACTTTGGAAAAGTTAAGTGAATAGGAAGCTTACAAGTGACCAATTTGGAAAGACTACATAGAAACCTGTCCTTGTAATCGTACTGATGTTCATTTGTAGTGAACTTCAAATATTGGAAGAGCCAGGGCAGTTTTTATATACTTCTATTGGATCTGTCTGAAAGAAGAAAATACACACCTGGGATGGCTTGAGAGTGAGTAAATCATGGGATCATTTTCATTTTAGGGTGAACTATCACTAAACAAAACACTTAAAACTTCCCAACGTAAGATTGCACTTTATTTTGAGTCCCCTTTAGACATTCTGTTGACTGGGAGTAACTTTGAAAACACGTCAACTAAGTCTCATTTCTTTTGATGATCCTCCAATAGACATTCAACAGACTATGAAAGAGTTTTCAACCACACAACAGCTTGTTCTGCTGACCCTAACCCAACAGTCTCTAATGAGAGTTAGTTCACGTCTAGTTGTAAAGTGTAAACTGACCCCTGTGATGTGAATGGGGTCCGAGACACATGCAGGCCTTCAGCTGTTGGCTAGCTCATGGTTCCAGGTGCCTTCAGCTATTATGAAATATGACAGGTGTGATGTATAGCACGAGATGACTAGCGCCACCTGTCTCTGAGTGAAGTTTTACTGTGTGAATGTACACATGTCCTGACAGTATCCAGAGATCACCTCTGGGGCTGACCGTCAGCAGAATAAGGTTTGGTGGAAGGCTAAAATACTGTGGCAGTTAGCATGTCTCTACAGCACTACCTCTTTGACACCACACACAAAATACCAGAGCAGCTATAAAATTAGCTTCTTAATACAAATCAGAGTAGAAAAAGGCTTTTGTCTGGTTGGGCCAGCTAACGCTCAATCAAAGACACCTCTTCCTTTTGTGCAGCATTCATGTGGCCAGTCTCCTGCCATTTATCGAAAAAAATAAGAGTTAGAGTTTGGTTTAACTGCAGTGAAATCCGCTGTCATTCGCAAGGTTTTAAAACGTTTTGGAGCAGATGGGTGGAAGGTGCCAGGTCTTTCTGACCTGCTGTTGAATCCTTGCCCATGATCCTGGAGATGAACGCAGTACAACTGAACGGCAGCTCAGAGTCAAGATGTGCACTCCGTGTGCTGCCAGAGAAAGTGTCTACCCATCAGTCCTCAGTGTGAGGCATCACCTGTCAATCACCATGACAAATGAGGAGCACAGGGACCCAGCGGCGATCAACAAGAGACCATCCAGAGCAGTCTGGATCACGTGTGAAGGCCAACGGCAACCGTTTCAGTTCCACAGAAGGTGACTACTGGCTCAAACACAGGAAGCCCTCAGAGAGTGACGTCAGACAGCTTTACAGTGCATTATTATACCCCACATCAGATTCACCACTCATATTTCCCCTGGGCACATTTGTGGGTGGTTCGTTCGAAAAACCAACAATTTGTGCAATAATGGTAAATGTACTGTAGTGGTGCTTTAACAAATGATTTGCTAATGATTTCTACAGAAATGTAGGTAACACTGCAACACCTGCTTTTAACAACACTTTTAATACTACATATAGAAATAAAGGGACCAGAGATCTTCACTTTTCAATGAGCCATGTGTATTACACCACAAATCACCATACAATCAGTAATCCTACAATGTGCAGAGTTATTCAGTTGCAAGGGAGACATTGAATAGTCCAGACAATCATAGTGGCGTCTTTAGCTACCATGAACTCAGTCTTAGGGATAGTAGGAGCAAGATGAAACAGTACTTAAGTGCATTGTTGATGAGGACACATCTGCCTGGAACCATACGAACTGTAGCTTGTAAAATGAACAATAAATGACAAAGATGTTGCTGGCAAACCGAAGACAATTAATCCCCTTTTTGATCAAGGTCCTGGTTACAATTGAGCTGCCTCCAAATGCCTCCACGTTGAACCCTCTGCATCAAACAAACAAACAAACTTAGTGACACCATTAACAAATGTACCCATCTCATTTACATACACATTCCCTAACATCATATATACAAGCAAAGTACTAACAGGAGTACTTACACTTGAGTTTAAGAACCTCAGGTTCCTCAAATCAGGGCCAAAAATACAAGAAAGCTTTATTGAGAAAGTTTCGCCATGTGGTTAACACATCCTTCCCACCTCATACTTGTTCTCTCGTCCTTTTTTATGTTACCAGGCATCTCACTGGCTAGAGTGCCCCTAGTGACAGGATTAAATATTGCATGTATAGAAGACTAATGGGACCAATGTAACTGTAGAACTGTTACAACACTTATGAACTAAGGCTGGGACAACGCGTCGAGGTCATCGATGACGTCGACGTATTTTTTGCAAAATATGCGCATCGATTCGTCGACCTGTATTAGCTTAAAGCCCTCAAGTTTACATTGGTTACTGTATTCTTTCAAGCTCTAAACAAGACATTTTTTATTGAATGCTAGACATCAAGTTGTTGTTATTTTCATCTGAAAACTTTTTTTCAGTAAGCTAGGCCCTATGTGTTCAGTAAGCTTGTTTCAGTAAGCCATGTGTTTTCAAGGCTTCAACGTTTTATTGAATGCTATCTCTATACAAGTGCAAAGTAATGCATTCTTAGTCAGTCTTTTATTTTGTAATTTTAAGAGTAATAAACATATATTGCAATGTTAAGGAATTCATGTTTTTTTCATTCAGATATGTAAATCAACATGTATAAATTGTTAGTAGTCAATTAATGGGGAGATAATTGAAATCAAATCGGTCTGAAAAAATTAATCGTTAGATTAATCGATGCATTGAAAAAAATAATCACTAGATTAATCATTTAAAAAATAATCGTTTATCCCAGCCCAATTATTAACTAAACGTTTTCCCTCAGTAAACTCCTAAATACTGCGTATAACACTTAGTAAGCTAGCTAAGTTTAGGTCTGATGTAGGACAGGGGTGCCGACCCTGCTCCTGGCGATCGACTGTCCTGCAAAGTTTGGCTCCAACCCTAATCAAACGCACCTGCCTTTAATTTTTAAGTGAGCCTGAAGACCTTAATTAGTTGCTTCAGGTGTGTTTGATTAGGATTGGAGCTAAGCTTTGCAGGACAGTCGATCACCAGGAGCAGGGTTGGGCACCCCTGATGTAGGATAAAGAGATCTGAAATATGATCATGCAGAATAAGACATTGATATGTACTTTATAAATATTAATAACATGCCTGTCATATGCATGCTAATAAGCAACTAGTTAACAGTAATTGTGTTCCCTAACCTGAAGTGTTACCCAGGTTCATTCTGCCCATCTTTCATTCGCTGCAATTTTTGTAGAAATGGTTGTGTGATCGGTTCAAAGAGAAACGTGCTTGGGTTTCATGAATTGAGGATCTTCAAACCCACTCTAAATGGTATGATTCCTCGTGAGAAGTGTAAAACTGAAAGGGCTTTCTCAAAGCTCGAGGAGGGAAATGTCAAAGCTGCGCAGAACTGAAACTCAAGATCTTTCTACTTACTCTGGGTTTTGAACTGCTACTCTTGTTGTTGTTATCTAACCCGGTTCTGGAGCTTGTATTTTCACTCGCATTCACAGGTGCAAAGCTTCATATCTGTACTTTTCAAATGTCGTATGACTTGGAACTGTCTGAGTAATTCCCATGCCATTTAGATATGTTCAGGTAGAGAAGTCTGGGTCATATTTTATCCCAAAATAAGAAGAAAAATATTTTACGTTTGTGACAGTACGTGTCTTAAAAGAGAGTGTATCACACAAAGATCCAAAAGAAGTTAGGTTTTAATTATAAGAACAGTGAAGAACAAACACATACATAACTTTAAGGACCGACAAACCAGAATTAAACGGACAGAGTTTATAAACGCATGGAATTTAATCAGAATGAACAGAAACAGGTGGGGAGTAATCAATTAACTAAACAAGAAAAGGAAAATTACCAAATTAGGAAACTCAGAAAGAACAGAACAGAAGTCTATAACTGTGACATTACTCAAGGAGGTGCCCTCGGTGACCCGAGGAAGCTCAGGTGACCCAGACGGGTTTGGAGACTCGTGCGGCCCTGGCGGATATGGAAACTCAGCTCAATGGGGGATCAGGAGCCATCCATGGGCTCGACTTGGGAGATCGGGAGCCCGCCGTGGGCTAAACTGCCATGGGCTTAACTGGGGGTGCTCAGGAGATGAAGAAGGGGTGGACGGAACCAGCGGAGGTGTATAAGATTTAGGAGGTGAAGGAGATTCAGGGAAGTGCCCTATAGGGGAATCTGGGGAGAGGATGGGTGCTGAGAATTATGGAGGTAATGCTATGTCCATAATATTTGAGCAGGGAGCAGGGGGCTGGCAATGGAGGGTGCTCTGGAGGAGAGGGCAATTTAATATATACATGGCTTGCCATATGAGTCGCCGGCGCTCCTGTCTTTGGTGCGGTGGGAGTTGGGATCATGGACGCACCCCTGGCTTAGCTGAACGTGGAGGCCTTGACCTCGTCACAGGCTGCTGCACTGACGCCTGATGGAAGCAGCTGAGCTCGGGAGCATACTGGGGTGGTTGGGTTTGGGCAGGCAAAACAAAACCCATTCCTGAGGGGACTGGATGAAGAAATTTGGACTGCTCATGAACTTCATCCACTTCAAAGTCAGAATTTTCAAACAGAGGACAAGATTAATGAGCTCGATCAAGGGGAAATCACCACAAGGAAGAGTGCAGCGGATTGTGTCCTCTTAAAAAACAAGCGCCCAGGAATGAGTCGTGATCGCTCAACATGTTTGCGAGCTTGAGGAAATCCTCTATATATCGCTTCCAACCTCCAACCGCTCTGCCACAAACACCTCAGCGCTTCCTCGGCCTTCATCTTCAGTAGCGGTTGGTCCTTCTGTGACAGTACGTGTCTTCCAAGAGAGTGTATAACACGAAGATCCAAAAGAAGTTCGGTTTTAATGATAACAACAGAGAAAAACAAACACATACAGTACATAACTTTAAGGACCGACAAACCAGAACTAGACGGACAGGGTTTATAAACACGTGGAAAGTAATCAGAATGAACAGAAACAGGTGGGGAGTAATCAATTAAATAAACAAGAAAAAAAACAGAAGTCCATAACTGTGACAACGTTCTTTTTTCATGACATTTAAAACGTGTTCTCCAAAAATTCTCATTACTGTAATATTTTTGGATGTACTCATTTATGTAACGAGTGTTATTCTCATTATTAATGCTTTCTATTACTATCCATTGTAATGACTGTGCTCTGACCATATTACTTCTCTCTTTACCAGTTCATATCATATCATATGATATGAACTGATATCATATGATAGATGTTTTAATGCTTGTTATTGTTTTCTTACTCTACTCATGTTTTTAGTATATTAGTCATGTATCTTCAGCATTTATTTTGTTATTTCCAGGTTAAATATAACCTGCATACGAGGTTCTTTTGATACACCCATAGAGTGAAGTTGGAATTGAACAATTCAAAATTATACCCATAAAGAATTTCATTAACAGAAGGGTGTTTTAATCTAGAAGATTTTGCAAGAAATTATTTGTATTAATTGGTTCTGCATAGAAAGCCTACTCAATTCTCACAATAGTGTTGTTTGATTCAATGGATTTTAATGTCAAATGTTGCTCTGATTGCTGTAATTTGACAGGAGAGCAGCAGACGTTCACACAGAGGAGTGTAAGACAGACTGACCACTGGCTTGCTCCGGACACTCCTCTGGATGTGTTCTTTCTGCTTTGGACAGATGTATGTGTTGAACATATGGTGCTGCTCATATCTCACACCTGTTCCACACAGCTGCCGCGCAAAGCTCTCCATTAGCTCCAGCTTTGTGTCTGAACACAGCTGCAGTGCATTCTGGGGGCACGAGAGGGCTGCATACGCCTGCAGGGCACAAATGTCTCCTGATTAAAAGCCTTCAGGAAGAAACCAAACTTTAATTTAACATGGCGGTTTCTTCGACCAAAGGATTTTACCTTGCATACCGCATGTCACGCAACCCATCGATGTAGATGCCTTTTGTGCACTTTATTGCATTGAATGTGCACTTGTAGTGCACTTTAAATATTGGAAGTATTAAAAATATATATATTATTTGTAGTAAAAGGCTTTTTTAAAAAGTACATTTTAAATCAAGTTGTGAATACAGTTATTTTGACGTGTAGTCTAACATACTAAAGCACATATAAGGTACTTGACTGAACTGTAGTGTGTTACTTGATTTTACAATTAAGTTAAGTGTTTTACTGTTACAAATGTGTAATTACACATATACCTAAACACATGTTTCAAATGGAAATGTCATTAAAGCATATTTTAGTTTAGTGAAATGCTTGCCTGTGCATTTGACATTCCGTTTGCACTTAAGTCTTTTAAAATATATTATTTCTGTAGTAAGTCCTCTTTTTAGAAGTATGCTAAAGTGTTCGTGAAGATGTATTACACTCGTCTGAAAAATGCAGGACTTTCTGAGCTTACTGGACTGAAAAACATTAGTAGCGTGTAAATAATCAGTCTATTGGAACATATGTACGACGGATCCTATTACAAAGCTCAGTACTTAGCTTCACATTGTGGCTGTTTACTAACTGATGTACAGAGATCTGGCCTGAGGCTGTATGACAGAGACACTTCACTCGTTCATGAATGAGAGAAATCACAGCCGCTTCAGTCCCTCCTTCCAGTTAAAAGAGCCAGTGGCCTGTTCGTTTATTCTATAACACACAGATACATGATCTGGACCTGCTGAAAAATACAGTTTTCAGCAATATCAGAGATTTTCAGGGGTTTCAGATTACACTTACAGTACTGTATGCTGTCCTCTCTTTGCTACTGCTGTTATCAGTGTTTCTGCTAGTGTGTTTATAGTGTATGTTTTTATTGCCAGACCATTTTTTCTTAAAGTACTGAATCTTGAATGACTAGAACAAGCAAACCTGGAAGTGACAAAAACAGTCAAATGTAAACTATCTTTTTTCCTTCGAAGGGACTGTGATATTTTCAAGCGTTTGATACTGTAAATCATCTAATTTCTCTTCTCGTTCTCAGGTAGGAAAAATTTATAAATCCAATTCACTATGCATTTCAACTGGTGTTCCACAAGGGTCAATATTGGGGCCAATTCTCTTTAGCATGTATATAAATTATTTACCCATGGTGTGTCAACGATATAAGTAATATCATAATGCAGGATGTCGAAACAGTCATTTTCACGCATAGGTAAAAATGCAGAAGAGCTGGCAAATAAGTTGACAGATGTTCTGGCAAAAATGATATCCTAGCTCAATCAGTGTTATCTGAAATGAAATGTGTCAAAAACAGCTTGTATGTTCTTTTCTAAAGGACATAGTGCTAATATAAAACAGGATATTTTCATTCCACACACATATTTGTGGTTATTAGTTCAAGAGTATGATTATTTATAACACAATGAACACCACTTTTAATCTCCTTCATGTACAGTATAATGGACTGTATCATATCTTGACATTATTTCAGATCTGTACAGTATCTTCTACAGCTTGTGATTGGTTAGATGTTGAGTGTGATTAGAGTGTTTCTGTGGAGCTAATGTTAATTAACTGATGTGAGCTTAATACTCCAACTGAAAACAATCGAATGTTTTATATGGTTATATTTTATTTTGATGGTCCCCTTAATCAATCAACTAAACGCAACTTTCAACTACAAGCCAACTATCCCTCATTAGAGTATTAATATGCTCAGGAATGGATGAATCTAGTCTGGTAGAGTAAGCTGATGTACTTTTAGAGACACTTATAGTCAGTTTATCTGTTGGTTAACCATCAAAATAAAGTCTTATTATTATTATTATTATTACTACTTATAAGTGGTCTTTGAATGCTTTAAGTAGCATCAGATGGCAAGATATGAGACTTATAATACATTATAACTATGAGAAATATAATCCATTGTAAAAGTGGATGTAACGTTCATTGTGTTATAAATCATCATACTCTTAAAAGCTATAACCACAAATAAGCAAATATTATAATATATTAAAACTGTTTTATATATATGTTAATAACATCCAGCCAAAGGACTACCAATGAAAACTAGCATTTGGGCTAATTTGGGTACATTTACATTCACAAGTGTTGATTAATGTACACTGTCCCTTTTTTGTGACAAGGATATATAGTTCACCCACGAACATCACATAAGAGCTAATCTCAGGCTGTTTGTAAAATACACATCTTAAAGCAGAGGATATTTTAAATATCTTTCTTTTATTGCAAACAATATGATACAAAAGATAAGCTTCTTTTAAACGGTGGCATGTTTTACAGTTTTTCTTTAAAAAACCCAAGGGAAAGTGTTTTTCGTAGAGATGTAGCCAACAGCCTGCAGAAGTTGACATGTTTGAGACGCCAAAAAACAAACAAAAACCACAAGTTCCAGTTGTTTCTATA
>NC_068373.1:3482884-3691654 GCF_023724105.1 Carassius gibelio
CAGTCTATAAGTTTAACTTACGCTTGTTTAACACCCTGCTTGTTTAGCGGTTTGACACCCTAACAACAAACTGCTTTACTCATTCCTATACACAGAGTCTTATACTGTCTATCAGCTATGACTATTTTAGTCTTTTGAAGGACAAAATTGGTGGAAAAACAGTAATAAACATTAGATATAAATGTTCTTAAATGCAGGCCCTCTAGAGTTGTGAGGCTCTGTGCAGTCGCACAGTATTGGTTATGATATATAATGATTCGATTTAAACCACCTTCATAACTTAAGTAAAAACAAATAAGTAGAAGTAGGAGTAGAGTTGAAAAACCCTTTGCATCTTGCTCTGACCAAAGTGACTTGAACATGCTTGACAGCGACTCGTAAATACTGTACGAACTTCCCAGGAGGACTTGAATGCACAATCACTATTGTGACAGTCTGATTTACAAACTAGTCAGAGCAGTTCATTACAAAGAGGCAAGAGCAGACATCAGTTGTTCCAGGATCACATTACTCTCGAGTCAAGTCATGAACTTTTCCAATTCAGTGTGATCTGGTGAACTCATCCAGCGGGTTCAACTATGCTAAAGGAACCGCGACTAGAAGTATGGATCTGCGTTCCCTCAGTAGACGGCAGGGCTGACTGAAGAGCACCTTCTAGGTGAAAAGGCAGATTATTTGGCGTCCATCTTGTAGTGGCTCGGTGAAGAATTGGGAAAACTCTGTGCTGTATGGACGGCTCAAGGAGAAGCACAAGAAACAAGAGGAAACATGATGGCAGGAAGGGAAAGATGATGGAGTCTGTGGCCTAGACTTGTGAGAAATGACTTTGCACCTGTACGCTACTTTCCCCTCAGAAGTGCCAGCTTGCACAGGCCTGCCAGGGTGGACGCAGCTGGACGAACGGCTCGTCAGGAATCGCTCTCCTCAGGCACACTGCGTCCAGATCAGAGCGCGGCGACACAGGATAACTGTTGACACAGGAGCTAGTGTTTGAACAAGACTTATCATGGGCCTGACACCTTCAGAAGGCACCACTCAAATGATCCCACAGTGTTTCCTCACACTTCCCCAAAAAGCCCCCACCACAACACAACTCAGAAATAATGTGACTCAGGCAAGAGTATCAAATAAGTCAGCTACTCAAGTAAATACTTCCCAAACTTTTTAGTACACCAACAATAAAATGTGTCCGAAAACCAGTTAGTATCTGGTGTGAGCACCGTTTGCCTCATGCTGTGCAAGTCATCTCCTTCACAGAGAGTTGATCAGGTTATTGATTGTGGCCTGCGGGATATTGGTCCACTCCACTTCAATGGCTGTGTGAAGTTTCTGGATATTGACAGGAACTGGAGCACGCTGTCGTATACACCGATCATGAGCATCCCAAACATGCTCAATGGGTAACATGTCTGGTGAGTATGCTGACCATGCAAGATCCGGGATGTTTTCAGCTTCCAGGGATTGTGTTCAGATCTTTGCAGCATGGGGCCGTGCATTATCATGCTGCTACATGAGGTGATGGACGTGGATCAATGTCACAACAGTGAGCCTCAGGATCTCATCACGGTATCTCTGTGCATTTAAAATTACATCAATAAAATCCACCTGTGTTCGTTGTCCATAACATACACCTGCCCATACCATAACCCCACCACCACTATGGGCCACTCGATCCACAACGCTGACATCAGCAAACCGCTCACCCACTTGACACCATACACACTGTCTGCCATCTGCCCTGTACAGTGAAAACCTCTTTCATCTGTGAAGAGAACACCTCTCCAAAGTGACACACGCCATCAAATGTGAGCATTTGCCCCTTCAAGTCGGTTACGATGACGAACTGCAATCAGGTCGAGACCCCGATGAGAACAACGAGCAGCAGATGAGCTTCCCTGAGGTGTTTCTGAGGGTTTGTGCAGAAATTCTTAGGTTATGCAAACCGATTGTTGCAGCATCTGTCGGGTGTCTCAGATGATCTTGGAGGTGAAGGTGTTGGATGTGGAGGTCCTGGGCTGGTTTGGTTACACATGGTCTGCAGTTGTGAGACCTGTTGGATGTAATGCCCAATTCTCTGAAATGCCTTTAGAGATGGCTTATGGTAGAGAAATGAACATTCAATTCACAGGAAAAAGCTCTGGTGGACATTCCTGAAGTCAACATCTGGGCATTGTGTTGTGTGATAAAACTGCACATTTTAGAGTGGCCTTTTATTGAGGCCAGTCTAAGACACCTGTGCAATAATCTTGATATGTCACACCTGTGAGGTGGATGGATTATCTCGGCAAAGAAGAAGTGCTCACTAACACAGATTTAGACAGATTTGTGAACAATATTTGAGAGAAATAGGCCCCTGGGGTACATAGAAAAAGTCTTAGATCTTTGAGGTCAGCTTGTGAAAAATGGGAGCAAAAACAAAAGTGTTATTATAAAGTGCATTTATAATTTGTTCAGTGTAGCTGCTTATTAGATTGCCAGGTGCATTATTCTGAATAATGCAAATATAAGGTAAAATGGTGTGATGATATATTGGTAACTGTAAAATGACACCATGTCCTAACCAGACACAATGTGACAAGATTTCAGTGACAAGCAGTTACTCTGTCGCAGCTGAACGGGGAAACGGGGAGTTGTGTCTCATTCTGTGATCAGTGACATTGCCATCCTTGCAAACCCTCAGTATGAGCAATAGAAGCTGATAGTTCTGCTTAGCTTAACAAACAAAACCATTACTGCCACGGAAAACACTTTACCAGCCTGTGCCTCATAGATTAATCATTTAAACACATTAACTCATAGTATAAAACTAGGAATTTTCCCTGGAAGAATCTGGATGCTGCATATTTTCCATCAGCTAGTTATAAAGTCATAAATCAACAGTCAGGTTTTGGCCTTCACTTTTACAGCCCATTATTGCTATTGCACAGTTCCTTGTGTATCTTTCTCGGCTGTGCTCTTTGTTTGAAGATGTGGCCATTATCAGGCTCTTATCTGCTTCTGGTTTCGAGTTTAATGAAATGCTGTGTGGACACACTGAATGAGGAAATGCGTGAGGAGCCAGTAACACCGGACGAAGTGCCATGCCTCTGCATGGATTTGTGCAAGAATCAAAAAGACTGAAATCAATTATTCTGCCCAAAAGTTTTAAGGAGTACATTTGTCAGACCTTTCAGAAGTTGGACGTCTTCTTTATTTGTGTCACTTCCCTTTCTGGTGTCCTTGTGGTGATAATGTGAGGCTTTACTCATGACTTGAGCTGACAGAAGTGACTTTTATCACACTAAACTCATTTTAACATATGTAATGCTTATGTCTTGTGGCTGGACTTTTGACAGTGCAAATTTAACCTTACATTGTAAGAGCTTGTGCACTTGTAGTGTATGTCAAATCTAAAGGCCACTGAAGTGTACATTTTAGCACACTTTTAAAGGTGTCATTAAAACTTTTACTTGAAAGTCTATTTTATTTAGTCATGATTTTCAGAAGTGCACTTATTTTGATGCGTTGATTAATAAAGTCTTCATTTCATGTACTTCATTTTTTTATCTGTTGTTTTTTATTCAAAATGACATTTAAAGTGAACATATAATAAATGCACAAAATCAGACAAATGTGTAATTTAAATTTTTTAAACTAGACAATTGAGGGCTTGAGACGAAGAACCATATAAGTCCATATTTTCAATTTTTGAATAATACATTTTTTTTTAATTTGGACTGAATATTATATTACTTTTTTTTTTTTTACTTGAAGATAGACAACAAAAGCTTCCCAATTCTAATGAGACTGGATTTTTTAGTATCAATCTTAAAAATAAAAAGTTAGAGTAATTTACATTTCTGGAATGTGGAAGAACAGTATATGTCCAGTTAATGTGGAATAACAGTATAAGTCCAATTAATCATATCAATTTAAACCACTGGAGATTTGATTCCTTTATCTTAGTTTTAATACAGTAACAGAACCTTAAAGAAAATATTAAGCATTTCTTTCTTTCAATTTTTTTTATTTTTTGCCAACGTAAATCACAGAAGAAAAACGCGGACAATACGGTACGAACAATGAACAATACATAGGCCTACTTATAGTACAGAAAATAAACGTCAGTACAAACAAACCGTACATACAATAAACAATAAATACAAACAATAAACAGTAATAATGGTAAACAATACATATTTACAATAGAGACATACATTATCTTCATTCCATGCTGGTTCTATATGCTAGTTTACCATATACAGTTTTGTTCAAAATAATAGCAGTACAATGTGACTAACCAGAATAATCAAGGTTTTTAGTATATTTTTTATTGCTACGTGGCAAACAAGTTACCAGTAGGTTCAGTAGATTCTCAGAAAACAAACAAGACCCAGCATTCATGATATGCACGCTCTTAAGGCTGTGCAATTGGGCAATTAGTTGAATTAGTTGAAAGGGGTGTGTTCAAAAAAATAGCAGTGTCTACCTTTGACTGTACAAACTCAAAACTATTTTGTACAAACATTTTTTTTTTCTGGGATTTAGCAATCCTGTGAATCACTAAACTAATATTTAGTTGTATGACCACAGTTTTTAAAACTGCTTGACATCTGTGTGGCATGGAGTCAACCAACTTGTGGCACCTCTCAGCTGTTATTCCACTCCATGATTCTTTAACAACATTCCACAATTCATTCACATTTCTTGGTTTTGCTTCAGAAACAGCATTTTTGATATCACCCCACAAGTTCTCAATTGGATTAAGGTCTGGAGATTGGGCTGGCCACTCCATAACATTAATTTTGTTGGTTTGGAACCAAGACTTTGCCCGTTTACTAGTGTGTTTTGGGTCATTGTCTTGTTGAAACAACCATTTCAAGGGCATGTCCTCTTCAGCATAGGGCAACATGACCTCTTCAAGTATTTTAACATATGCAAACTGATCCATGATCCCTGGTATGCGATAAATAGGCCCAACACCATAGTAGGAGAAACATGCCCATATCATGATGCTTGCACCTCCATGCTTCACTGTCTTCACTGTGTACTGTGGCTTGAATTCAGAGTTTGGGGGTCGTCTCACAAACTGCCTGTGGCCCTTGGACCCAAAAAGAACAATTTTACTCTCATCAGTCCACAAAATGTTCCTCCATTTCTCTTTAGGCCAGTTGATGTGTTCTTTGGCAAATTGTGACCTCTTCTGCACATGCCTTTTTTTTAACAGAGGGACTTTGCGGGGGATTCTTGAAAATAGATTAGCTTCACACAGACGTCTTCTAACTGTCACAGTACTTACAGGTAACTCCAGACTGTCTTTGATCATCCTGGAGGTGATCATTGGCTGAGCCTTTGCCATTCTGGTTATTCTTCTATCCATTTTGATGGTTGTCTTCCGTTTTCTTCCACGTCTCTCTGGTTTTGCTCTCCATTTTAAGGCATTGGAGATCATTTTAGCTGAGCAGCCTATCATTTTTTGCACCTCTTTATAGGTTTTCCCCTCTCTAATCAACTTTTTAATCAAAGTACGCTGTTCTTCTGAACAATGTCTTGAACGACCCATTTTCCTCAGCTTTCAAATGCATGTTCAACAAGTGTTGGCTTCATCCTTAAATAGGGGCCACCTGATTCACACCTGTTTCTTCACAAAATTGATGACCTCAGTGATTGAATGCCACACTGCTATTTTTTTGAACACATCCCTTTCAACTAATTCAACTAATTGCCCAATTGCACAGCCTTAAGAGCGTGCATATCATGAATGCTGGGTCTCATTTGTTTTCTGAGAATCTACTGAACCTACTGGTAACTTGTTTGCCACGTAGCAATAAAAAATATACGAAAAACCTTGATTATTCTGGTTAGTCACATTGTACTGCTATTATTTTGAACAATACTGTACGTCTTCCTTTTTTTGGTTCTAAATAAAATAAAATAAATACCTATATATTCCTATTATACAACATAAGATAAGACATACAAGATAAGCTACAACTACTTTTATGATTAATTTCACACAACATACACAATATATCCCACCTTTCCCTGCACATGACCTACACATACCAGGCTACTCTTCACATTCTAATGTCCCATAAAATGCTTGGGCCTCCGCTGGCATGTAGGCTAGCATTTTCATAAGGTCACGGTGCTTCTCCTTCTTGATGGGCAAAGGGTCCTCGTAAGCACGAGCATACGTGGTGGAGAACAAGGGAGCTGGAGGTGGTTGATTCTTCCTCTGTTTGGTGATCAGCCAATGCTTCCATCCCTCGTAGAGGCTGTGGCTCCCTTTTGTGTGGACACACCATGGATCAGTAGCTGAAATCATGATTCAACAAGAAATTCAATAATGATGCTTCCTTCACACACATATCCCCAACACTGTTAATCTCAGAAAACCAGTTTAGTTTTAGTCTAGTTCTTTAGTTCTTTACCTGTCACTTTCAACCACATCATGGATGTGATTAGGAAGCCAGGTGGATGCTTTAATGTTGCATCAGGGAGCTGCCTGAAGTCCGCACATTTCATCTCAATTACTTTCAATGGATGCAGCTGCCTGGCTCCACGGATCATCTCGGCGACATCGCTGGGGGTGTGGAGTGTGGACACCTTACGCCTCTTGTCCAGCGTGGCAAATGAACGGTCACAGGGAAGGAAGGAGTGACCAGACACCATGAACTTCTGCTCTATCTGACTGAAGTACCCTCTAGATACGAGTAGGGCCATGAGGTTTAGGACTCGCCAGTTGTTGTTCTGCCCACAGCATCGGTCACTATAGATGATGAGCTTCCGTTCCTTTGCCTGGACTAGGGGAGCGAAAGATGTTTCTGCCCACTTCAAAAGACAGCTTGCCACCTCGATGGAACCTCTGTGAGCGATGCCCTCATGCCAGAGGCACATTGTAGGAGGTTTGTCAGTGCCCATCTCCTGGATACAGAGGTTGTAGTTGGCCAGCTGCCGTTGATAGTACACTTTGGAGTGTGTCAGGTTTGGCGTGTACACTACCCCCTGCATGTCGATACAAATGACATGGCAGTCATCATTGGCTTTGGCCCACTCTGTGTCAGCCTGCAACTGGGTGTATGCTTTTTCGGCTTTCCGGTGGTGAAGCTCACTCTTGGCTGTGATCTTCAACCTTTCTCCATCTGTTGTAGTAGCCACTAATTTTGAGAACAGGGCGTCACATTTTGCACAAGTATCACTTCTTGGCTGCCCAAAACTGAGGTTTTGCTGCTTGAAGATGTCCCTATAGAGCCAGAACTTTGCAGTGGATGCTGGATTGTTTTCCTTGTACAGGCGGAACATGCGGAGCAGGTTTAAATCAGGGCTCAGGTACTCCCTCTCCACATCTCCCTTCATCCGTGAGTAGTGGTTCGGTTGGCGTGGGAAGCTCAGGATGTGCTCTCTTATCCCCTCTCTCACTGCAGGATGAATGCTATGAGGCCTAAAAAATAAACAACACAACTCATGAACAAGGGAAATATAATAAACTATGCTGGTCTGTTTTGCACAATTGCATTGTTTCTGTGACAATAAAATTTAATATAATTGTAAACTTTTCTCTAAACTATAGGATTTTGTTTTTCACAAACAATCATTAATGGGATTCTCAGGATTTAGCATTAAGCTTTGTATTAATAGAAAACCAGTAGTATTTTCGAATTACCATGCTTTCCTCCCTCATATCCCCCTGAGATGAGAGATTTATGTATTTTTTGTCTGGAAAAAATCCTCATATGACGCCAAAATTGTCATTGTTTACATGCACACATTTTGTTTCAATCTAACTGAATTCATTCTGATTGGTGAATCTGAATGTAGTGTTTACATGAACGCTAAACATGTGATCGATTGATGTGTGCGTTTTAGCATAGCATCCGCTGATTTACCCCATCGCTGAGTGCGTCATTCGGCTACCTTGCTGTATCTCTAACCGGAGGAAGCGTCGGAGGCGCCGAGGCAAACGTGGAGGCGTCCGGGTGAAGATCAGGAGAGGAGCGAGTGGTTCTCCTGTACAGTCAGGTCTTTGCCAGCTCTCTGAAGCCATCCTAGGTCGGAAGGATCTCTACCTGGCTCGACGTTCGTGGGATTCGAGGTACTCTTGTCACGTACACATTACCCCGCATCATCAACCCCTAATGTCTGTTAGCTCTGCTAAACCTAGATTGCGTGTCCGCAGCGGTGGGGTGAACTCGCTGAACATCCGCTCTTTGGAATACTCTCGGTGCCCCCAGTCTGTGGCCTTTTTAAATGCAAAAGTGGCCCTGGTCAATAGCAGGTCAGTGTCTAACAAGACTTTTATTTTGAATGACTTTTTTTCCCGTCACAATCTGGATTTTCTGTTTTTAACCGAGACATGGATTAGCGCTGGAGTTGGCCAGTCGTCTGCTTTTAGTGAACTTTGCCCAACTAATTGTTCATTTATTAGCACGCCGAGGTGCGTCGGAAGAGGCGGCGGTGTGGCTCTTGTTTTTAGGAACAATTTTAAATTACGGGCACTGTTTGCAGGGACTTTTTCCACTTTCGAACTGCAATGTGTAGTTGTAGAATCTGTTATGTCACCATTGGTTTGTGTACTGATCTATAGGCCCCCTAAGCCTGACAAAGACTTTATAACTGAATTCTCTGACTTTCTTTCTCATTTTTTGTCACTGTATGATCGTCTCCTTATACTTGGTGACTTTAATATTCATGTTTGCTGTCCAGATAGACCTATGGTTAGCGAATTCTCTGGTGTAATAGAGGCCTTTGGCCTTACGCAACATATAGATAAAGCTACTCATAAACTGGGACATACACTTGATTTAATTTTATCATATGGTTTTAATGTCGATAATATTGTGATTGAGGAGGCCACTTTCTCTGATCATAAGCCTATTACATTTGACATCACCCTTTTTAGTTCCCAGCAAACTGTCAGAGTTCAGGATCATTACTGTCGCCAGATACATTCTCATACTGCAACTCAGTTTTCTGATAGTTTTTTGAGTGGTAATGTTGCATCTATTATTGCAACAGAGGCATCGCTCTCCTCTAGTCCGGATGAATTAGTCACCCTTTTTCACTCATCTTGCTCTTCCATTCTTGACTCTGTAGCACCTTTCACATACACTCGCTCCAAACTAAAATCTCATTACTGGTTAGATGAGAATACACGCTCTCTTAGGCAGGCCTGTCGTAAAGCTGAAAGGAAATGGAAAAAGGATCATCTCAGTACAGGGGTGACATCGACTACACCAGAATCCCATGGAGCGGAGCTGCGGGAGCTGTTGGCTCAGAGCCAGGAACCACTGGATCAGCGGCAAGCCGAAAAACGGAGTTCACCTAGTCTTAGCTGCCTGTGTACAACCGACCGCAACAAGTCCGGTGAGTCACCCCGTCTGATGGATCCATGTTCGGGGATTGAACCGGGAATGCACTTGAATGGCTCTGGCTTTAGTGCTGTACAAAAACAAAAACAATATCTATTTTTCCAAACTGTGAATCACGCTAGAGTACTCTGGGACGTTAAGTGTAAACCGAAAGGAATATTAGGCGGACATTTAAACATTCGCAGCCTAATTTCCAAAAGGGATCAGATCTCTGTACTCCTCTTGGACTCAAATTTGGATTATCTTTGTTTAACAGAATCCTGGCTTCACAGTAATATACCAAATAATATGATAGACATTGCTGGATATCAATGTTTCAGAAAGGACAGAAATACAGGCAAGGGGGGAGGAGTTTTGATATACATAAAAGATAAATTTAAATGTCACATAGTTGAATTGAAAACAACTCTGGAATGTCTAGCTTTGAATGTTATTTTATCACCTACAATGAATTTTAATATTGTTGTTATTTATAACCCACCTTCATATAACACTGCTTTTTATGATGAATTAAGTCTTGTTGCTAAGCAATTTGATTCTTATAGAGAAACTGTATGGTATGGTGATTTTAATATTAATTGGTTGGGAAAAAGTGGTAAACAAAAATTAAAAACAATTATGACAAAATTTAATTATCTACAAATGATTAAAGGGCCCACTAGGATAACAAGGCAGACCAAGACCCTGATTGATATGGCGTTTACCAATAAACCAGAACATATAACGAGGACGTACAATCTGATAACAGGTCTCTCAGACCACAACATGATTCTGACAGTTAGAAAACTGACCAGAAAGCGGCTACAGTATTTTGGCAAATCTGGTTGTTATAAATTATCATTTATCATTCCTGAAGCTAAAACTGTGGAGTTCGAAAGAGAACTTAATAACTTAAATTGGGAGCAGATCATGGCTGTGGATGATGTAGATGAGTGCTGTAATTCTATGACTACAGCTATTTCAGGATTAATAGACAAATTTCTAATAAAAAAAAGATGTAGAAAGAAAGACACTGTACCATGGATAAGTAATGAAATCAGAAAGCTTATGAAGAAGAGAGATCTGGCTCTGAAAAAATCATTATGCTCAAAAATGAATACTGATTTGTTAACCTACAAAAGTCTAAGAAATAAAGTGGTGTTAGAACTACGTAAAGCAAAAGTTTCATATTATACTCAACTTATAGGTAATTCTAAAGGCAATAATAATTCCATCTGGAGACACTTAAACAATCTGACTAATAAACCAAATAAACAGGGGATCAAGGAACTTAACATAAATGGAAAGAACATAAATAATAACGCCGTTATGGCTAATGAAATAAATTCATATTTTGTGCAATCAGTAGAAGAACTAATAAAAGATTTTGAATCTAAAGACCTCAATTATACAACTGGAGTGACTTCTGTAGATTCATTTCATATTACAGAGGTTCCGGAGACAAACATCTTAGAAATTATTAATAAATTGTCTAATTCCAAAACAAATGATTTATATATGATGAATAGTTGGTTTTTAAAAAAATATGTAACAGTGTTAGTTAAACCTCTTACATATCTTGTAAATCTTTCTATAAGAACCTGTACATTTCCTTTAGGATGGAAAAAAGCAGTAATTGTGCCAGTATTTAAATCAGGAAGTCAGGACTCTATGTGTAACTATCGTCCCATATCTATTTTACCTATTTTATCTAAAGTTATTGAGAAAGTTGTAGCAGCACAAATGGTTGATCACTTAGAAGCCAATCAGTTCCTCCACCCACAGCAGTTTGGTTTTAGATCAGGTTATTCCACTGAAATTGCAAACTGCTGTTTTATTGAAAATGTAAAGAAATCACTGGATAGGGGTGATGTGGTGGGAGCTGTTTTCCTTGACCTTAAAAAGGCATTTGATACAATCAACCATAGTTTACTTTTAACTAAAATGTCATCTTTTAATTTTTCTACTAAGGCAGTACAGTGGTTTGCGTCTTATCTTCAGGCTAGAGTACAGTGTGTTAAAGTTGACCAGGAAAAATCCTCACTCTTGAACATCAAAAGGGGCATACCACAGGGCTCCGTACTTGGTCCTTTGTTGTTCAGTCTTTTTATTAATGACCTACCATTACACTGTTCAGGCACCAGCTTCCAGCTCTATGCAGATGATGCAGTTCTTTATGCACCCGCTAAGTCACCAGAGTTGGCTGCTGATGTTCTCTCTGCATGTATGGCTGATGTCGGACAGTGGCTCAATCAAAATCAGTTGGTGCTAAATTTTACAAAGACAGTCTCTATGTGTTTTTCTATTAAGAAACTTGATCTAAATAAAAGATTTAAAATTAACTTGCAAAATGAAAAAATTCAATCTGTAACAGAATTCACATACCTTGGATTGGTTATAGATCCTCAACTTAATTTTACTAAACATATCAAGAAAATCTCTAAAACAATACAAAGAAATCTCAACTGTTTTAAATTAATCAGACACTATATACCAAATCAGGCTGCCCTACTGTACATGCATGCTATGGTGTTTTCACATATTTCATACTGCATGACAGTTTGGGGGCAAGCAGCTCCGTCTGCAACAAAACACATTGGTTCACTTTACAATCGAGCAATAAAAATTATGGATAAAAAGCCAATCCGCTATCATCACTGTTACATACTGGAGAAATATAAAATATTAAGCTTTGAAAGCTTTAGTAATTTATGTTTCCTAAAATTAATCTTCAAGTGTATTAATAATTTAGCACCTGAGCCTCTTAGTAAATTTATTGAAATACAGAACAACCAAAGAGTTACTAGAACTAGTACAAATCATAACTGTACAATACCATACTGTAGGACAAGCTTTGCACAGACTACCTTTTCTGTTAAGAGCTATAGCCCAGCAAACATTGGTCCGACGGCGACGTCGTGTGGCCGGCCAAAAATAGTCGCGGTGGGACGGCATAAATCGGTTGAAATATGTAACACAGAAAATTTCCTAAAAACGCATTCACATACGTTTGTTCATATGTATAGTTCTATTGGGTTGCATGTATAATTGTTACTTTGACTTTTAGCTGCGTGTAGTTCAATATTTACCCTCGTTGAGAATCGGTTGTGAGATGACGTCACTAGGTGACGTTTTTTACACGTGCATTACACGTCCATCATGACCCTCAATGAAATGCTTGTTAAATATACAAAAGCTGTGCTTACACCTTATTAATACTGCAATAATTAAAGTGCACCAAGAAGTTTTTAAGAGATTTTAAAGAGGTTGTGATTAGACGTCCACTGACGTCTTTTACACGTCTCTTCAAGCAAGACTATCAGGAAAAAAAAACGTTTTTTTTTTAATGAAATACATTATTTGAATACAAAGTAAATTTATTTATCTTGTTTAAATAAATTGTAATCATAACGTGCCCAGTGTGGTTAAGTGATTGCAAAGCCACACTGATCATTATTTAAACCTGTTTTATGTATTCGCTGTTATTTTCATGGAGTGTATGCATATACATGTAAAACATGGCGGCTGTGGGGTAATGCAAAAGAGAGTAGATGGAGAAGTGTTTACGGATTTTAAAAAGACAAGATTAATGGAAATAGTTTGAAGATTTGAATTATGTATTTATGTATAAAATATCAGGACTTATTTATTTATTTATTTATTTATTTATTTATTTATTTATTTATTTATTCTTTTATAGTTGAACCATGTACGTTTCCAGAGACAATTTCACACTCCAGACCAGTAGGTGGCGGGCATGCACCTTTTACGGTGGTTTGCCAATCCGCCTGAAAACTCAAAAGAAGATGATTATCTCGCGCCCGCGCGATACGTTAGTCAAGCGTTCACCTGGAACACACAACCACGAGGAGAGGAGCAATTGAAGAGGGAGTTGTGTCTCTATATATTTATACTGTATAAAACATACTGTTGGGTAAGTACATCTTGTATTATTTGATTAACGTGCTCGAGTTTTACGTGTTTGACACGAAGGAAACGAGATCAATTTATGCCCACATTCATTGTCAACTGAAATTCACTGAGTATGGCTAAAATCAGCTAACGTTAGTAGGCTAAACATTACTTTGATTTTATACATGGTACAACATAGTATAAAGTATTTTTAATGATAGTCAACATAACTACTGTAAAATATTAATGTAGCCATTTGAGATTTTCTTTCAGAAAGTAAATTATCTGAAAGAGAATGAAATGTTTAGCATGATTCTAACATGTATGTTTTCAGTAACTGCTTTAAAAAATATTTTGTAATTTTAGAGTTGCTTATCATGTCCTCTGAGTACCAAAAGAAGTGGAGACGACGAAGGGCAAGGTTTGATGCCTTAGTGGAACATGATAGCAGCTCTGAATCCGAGGGGCCAGTGGAGCCAGCCTTAGCGGGGGAGGGCAGTCCACTCACGGAGGGATCAACATATGATGAATTACAAACTATGGAGGGCTGTAGTTCTTCTATCAGCACAGTAACAGTGTCCATTATGGGTGATACTGATGAAGAACACAATTATGACACCGACTCTACTGAAACAGAGTCTGAGCAGTTGAATGACACTTCACATTCAACTGATGAAACACCTTCTCTCCATGTAGACTTGGCTAGTTGGGCTACTGCTACAAACCAGACCCACAAGGCACTAAATGAGCTTCTTTGTGTGCTCAGACGCCATGGCCATAGACTTCCCAAAGATGCTAGAAGCCTTCTTGATACTCCACAAGGAGTGCCAGTTCATAATAAATGCAATGGACAGTATATTTATTATGGTATTGAGCGTTACCTTCTTGAACACATTTCAAAAGAGACAATGCCAGGACAAGTTGAAATGTGCTTTAATGTGGATGGCGTGCCATTGTTTAAATCAAGTCAAATGTGTTTCTGGCCCATTCTTGGTCAATTTCCGAACTGTCAGCCATTTATTGTAGCTCTGTATTATGGATCCAGCAAGCCTGACCCTGTTGAGGAGTTTTTACATGATTTCTTAGAGGAGTTGCAACAACTCATCCAAACTGGAGTTTCATTCCAGAATTTGGTTCACACCGTTACAGTGAAGGCGATCATCTGTGATGCACAAGCCAGGTCATTTCTAAAATGTATAAAAAGTCACAATAGTCTTCATGGATGTGAGCGATGTGTTGCAGTAGCACAAATGATCGAAAGGAGGGTAGTTTACTTGATGAAGGGTACTTCTGAAGGAAGAACCGATGAGGTATTCAACCGAGCTGGATACCCTGACCATCAAAAACAAATATCACCTCTTGTTAGAGCTGGTATTTTGTGTGTGAAACAGTTCCCCCTTGACTACATGCACCTAGTATGTCTTGGAGCCATGAAAAGGCTGCTGACATACTTGTGGCGTGGGCCAGTTATCTGTCGACTGAGTAAGGCTCAGAGAGAACAGGTACAAATGAACATTAGTACGTTGAAACAAGCTTTGCCTGCAGAGTTTTCAAGGCAGCCAAGAAGCATGGAAGACTTGGACAGGTGGAAAGCTACTGAGCTACGTCAGTTCATGCTCTACACAGGACCCTTGATCTTGAAAGATGTGCTTTCTAATGACCAGTACCACCACTTTCTTTGTCTGAGTGTTGGCATGAGCATTCTTTTGGATGAATCGGATGAGAAGAGAGAGTCCTATCTAGGATATGCACACAACATTCTGGAGCATTTTGTGGATGGCTCTGTGGATTTTTATGGACCTACCTTTCCAACATACAACATTCATTCCATCAAACATTTGTCAGACGATGCTGCAAACTTCCACAGCTCCTTGAATGATATTTCATGTTTTCCGTTTGAGAACCACTTACAAGTTATCAAAAAATTGGTGAGAAGTGGCAAACAACCGCTAGTGCAAGTCACAAAAAGACTTGCTGAAAGACAATGTACTGAAAGACATGCCAGACGATCTCAAAGTACAACAAAGCTAACAGCAAAGATGCCTGACAACTGTGTGTTCCTTATGGATAATGCAGTGGGATTTATTCAAGAGAAACGAAGCGATGGAACACTAAGGATGGATGTGTTTAGGGAAACTGACTGTGACAGTCTCTTTGAAAAGCCATGTAACTCAAAGCTCTTCAACATTATGCTTGTCAGCAGTGACTTGACAATGGCAAAGCGAATACTGATAAACAGAGAAAGCATCTACAAAAAGGCTGTGTGTCTTCCTTACAAACAAGGTTACGCTATATTGCCTCTGTTGCACAAACCAGAATGACTAGACTTGGTAATAAACAATTTTTTATAATATTTTAAATGTTTCTTCAGTAAGATTTGGAAAGGTTCTTAACACACTATTTAGTGAAAACATTAAATCCACCTGATTAGATTTTAGTTGACGGTGGTCATCATGATGTGACTTGGGTGTAATTAATACAACAATTAACATTCTTTTGTGTTTATACAATTACTAGCATGTATGATGCAAAATTATGTCCAATTGCTTTTCCATTGTTGGAATAAATGTACGGAATTTAATGTTTAAAATTTCAACTCTGGTTAAAAAAAAAGTTTAACTCTGCCCTGTTGTTTTATCTTTTAGGTAATGGACAATCGTGGCGAAGCAAAACGAACTAGAAAGAGGAAAATCTTCACTGACTTTGTTAATGGTACATTAAATCATCATTTGTTAATGCAGTCTTTCATATATGAACCTGAGACTTTCACACAAATGTATTTGTTTTCAAATTTAGACTTGGACCTTGAAAACGACAGTGACATGACTGACATTGAGTTAACCCAGCTTAGTCAAAGTCTTCTGCCAGTAAAAAAACGTGAGTTACCGACTTTTATGTTATTGTGTGTCTTTAGCGTAGTAATAAATATTCCCTTTGTAGAATTTTACATTTTAGAAATTTTCAGGGGAAAAAGTTATTTGCCATGGAATTACAATTTGATTGCGTAATCATTGCACATGTAAAATGTTAAATACTGTTTTGTATTAAAAGTTCATCATAATTGTTTGATTAATTCACTTTGCTTTTGTTTTGTACAAAGGTAAAACAGAACCTAATCCAAAAATAAATAAACAAGATGTTAAAAGGACTGTGTCCTATCCAGATCCTCCTCCAAAATATAAACATCCAAATCCCAAGCCAGGTAAATGCCTCAGTTTGAAATTACATTTAAACCAATTGGAGTTGTTATTGGGGGGGGGGGGGGGGGGGGGGGGTGTTAATATCAGTTATTACAATTTCATTTCATATACATTTGAAAGGTCAACACAAACCAAATGAAGCTGTTGCAAATTCTACAAACCATAAAAAAAAAGAAGGTATGGCAAACTGTAGAAATGGATTGTGTATACATATGCAGTAAACAGCTTTTTGTAATGTTCTAATTTTTCATATTTTTTCATATGTCCTCTTTGTGCTAAAGATCAACTTTTGTGTCCAACACACTTGGATGAGACGTGCCCGACCCCTGTCTTTGTCTTCCCTACGTTAAGTTGTATGTTTGTGACTCCTTTGCATAATATAAAAAAGAATCATGCTTTCAAAAATGACTTTAATATATATTTTGATATGAAACTCAAATGTGTATGTAAATTGTTTTGGTGTATTTTGTTTACACAGGTGATAGCACACTTCTTGACAGTCAACATCGGTATCAAGATGGTGTGATTGATCTATACCCTACAACAATCAATGACACCATGAGACGTACGTGCTACTGATGCTGTCTGTTATTTTATTGCTGCATCCCTGAGTGCATTCCCACACTATATAAACACATTGCTTGCATTCACTTTTGCCTTTAATTTGTAATTCTCATTTAGAAGTAATAATGTATTACATGAGTCAGAATTTTGACTGAATATCAACACAATATCCAAAAACATTGATTTTAAAAAGTGATATATTTTAATATTTTAGACTACAGCGTAATATAAAAAAAAAACATTTTGCATCTGTATGTTTATTGTACTTAATGAAATAACATGGAAGGTGTAATTTGTCTCTCAGGTTCCAATAATGAACAGCCATCTTCCAGACAGATACATCATGAATCGTTCTACAGGCCATCGTGGACTACCGAAAGAGGCATAGTATTGTTTTCTTGTTTAATGTCATACACCTAAAGATAATTTTTTTTTTTTTTTTTTGGTAATTCGTTTGTTATTCTGTTTTTCATTCATTAATATGTCCTTTCTGACTTTAACTTATTTTTCACACCTTTTGTTTTTAATGTCTATATAGTATTGTCTACAGTCCAAAATTCTGGATTGACGCCCCAGTCCCAGAGGGCACCCCATTACCAAAGGATGCCCCAGTCCCAGTGCCAGAGGACGCCCCAGTGCCAGAGGACGCCCCAGTACCAAAGGATGCCCCAGTCCCAGTGCCAGAGGACGCCCCAGTACCAAAGGATGCCCCAGTCCCAGTGCCAGAGGACGCCCCAGTCCCAGAGGGCTCCCCAGTACCAAAGGATGCCCCAGTCCCAGTGCCAGAGGACGCCCCAGTGCCAGAGGACGCCCCAGTACCAAAGGACGCCCCAGTCCCAGGGCCAGAGGACGCCCCAGTGCCAGAGGACGCCCCAGTACCAGTGCCAGAGGACGCCCCAGTCCCAGAGGACGCCCCAGTCCCAGTCCCAGAGGACGCCCCAGTCCCAGTCCCAGAGGACGCCCCAGTCCCAGTCCCGGAGGGCGCCCCAGTCCCAGTCCCAGAGGGCATCCCAGTGTATGTGAGAACTTTACAGTCACATCTTAATTTAAATGGATTCTATCTTAGTGACAATACAGCTTAGCGTATAAAAACATACATTTCTCTGAATCACTGAATTCTCTGAAGTTAATAGTTACAAATACAGAGCTTAAGTCTGTCAATGCTCAACAAGAAAAAGCACAGCCAGAAGATTTCATAACTAATGCGGTATTATACTGTGAGGTGACTTACTGTTAATATTTACACTTCCATAAAATTAACTTTTAATAATAATAATAAATAAATAAACATTTTTAAAGTTTATAGTACTAAATGAAGTTACATTTAATGTGCAATTTGTCTCTCAGGTTCACATAATGAACATCCATCTGCCAGACGGAGAATTCATGAATCGTTCTCCAGGCCATCTGGGAGAACCGAAAGAGGCATAGTATTGTTTTACTTTACTAACATTGTATTTGTTTAATGTCATCCACATAAATATAATTTTTTTAGTAATTGTACAGTAATGGTGTTCATTCACTAGTGTGTCCTTTCTTACCTTTACTAACATGATGTATTAAGTACATGTATGTATTATTTTATACACTTTTGTTTTTAATGTCTATTCAGTATTGTCACTTGTCCCAAATTCTTCACTGGCGTCCCAGTCCCAGAGGGCATCCCAATGAATGTGAAAATTTTACTGTCACATCTTATTTTTAACGGATTCTACCTAAGTGACAACACAGCTTAGCATATAAACATATACATTTCTCTGTATCAGAGTTAATAGTTACAAATACAGAGCTTATAATGTCTGTCATTGCTAAGACCTAAAAGTACAGCCAGATGATTTCATAATTAATGCAGTATTATACTGTGAAGAGACTTACTGTTAATATTTACACTTCCATAAAATTAACTTATTTGTCCAGGTGTGGTAACACACAACGAAAAAGTAGCAGGAAGGAGACTACCTGATTCTTCAGCTATGGCCTCAGCTTCAAATGCAAGAAGTAAGAAATGCTGTATGACTGTATATTTTGCATTATGAATATAAGTAAATCCTGACTGTATGTAAAGAATTAATCTTCTGTTTAAAACTTGGAAGTCCTCACAGGCATATATGCAAGACAACCGTTAGCCTCCCCTTTTCATTGATGTACCTTAAATTGATGACACGCAGATGCTAATGTGAATAATTGTAGTTCAAATTTAAATATCACAAAGTTTAAATTGAACACTAATTTAAGAATGTGACATTAAAAAAAATTATATCCTTGTAAAATTGTTACTATTTGGTCATTGTGTATACCTATAATTAAAACGTTCAAATTCAGAAATACTACTTACATTTTTGAATTTTGGTGCAATTTGTATCACAGGTTCACATAACAAACAGCCGTCTTCCAGAGAGAGAAATCATGAATCATTCTCCAGGCCATCTGCGGCAACCGAAAGAGGCATAGTATTGTTTTCTTGTTTAATTCCATCGACATAAAGAGGATTTTTAACTAATCGGACACTTATGGTGTTCAATAATTAATGTGTCCTTTTTTACCTTAAATAACTTTATTTTTCACACCATTTGTTTGTATCTATTCAGTATTCGCTCCTGTCCCAAATTCTTCGCGGACACCCCAGTGTATGTGAGAACTTTAGTCGCATCTTATTTTAAACGCAGTCCACCTTAGTGACAACACAGATCAATATACACTAGCAGTCAAAAGTTTGGAAACTACTAATTGTTTGTTTTTACAAACCGGACAGTATGTTTGTTCCAGCCATGGGGTTGTCCTATCCACAACTGAATTAACATTTTGCAATTTTTTTTTCCAATAGGTGTTACCAGACCCTCAAAGAGCGCCTACCCCATGTCAACCACAAGTAAGAAATATTATATGTGGTGGTTTTAAAACACTGACCAGTAAAATAAAATGCAAATGCAATTTTTGTTAGAAGTACTAGTTTATGGTTTTGTATTGAATGACAGTAAGTGTTTTTGCTCCCTGTTAATTCAGTCTTGCACTTCAGTTTTCACAATCTTATTTTTACCTGAAATCAGCAGGCAAACAAGACTGGGTAAAAGTGTCCAAATAAACTGTAAAATATTATGCTCTGCATAAACTCTAAATGTGACTGCAAGTGTCATAATAAAAATTTTCTAATTATTCAGGTGTCCAGTTGTGTGTACATATTACTCTAATTTTTGTTTCAGAATTTCAAAGGAAGGTGTTTTCAATGTTGTTCGATTTGAAAGATCAACTTAAGCAAATAGTTGGCATTCTGGATCCTGGCAGGTCTACAACATCTCTAAAGAAGATGGATTCAGAGAGTGACCTAAAACTCTTTGAAGAATCCATAAAAGATGTTGATGTCAAGTTGATCTGCGTAAGTTTTGACATAGAGAATATGTATATATGTATTTGTATATATTTTTTTCCAACAGTCTGTCTAAAGCAATGTTTCAATTGTTTTCACATTTAGGTCCAGCAACTGTCCAGGGTCGGTGGACATTCTGTTCGAGACTGTGTGAACAAAGTTATGAACAGGTATGTATTTCCCTTGAATTGTGTAATCTTGCATAATATTTCAGAGAAATATATCTTGATTATCACCATAATTAACCCAGCCATTTATATAACTTCAATTCAGGATTTAATCTGTCACACATCACTTGTTCAGAAGTTGTGATATGTCTGTACTGGCTAATAGAGTCAGGCATACTGAAAACAATAAATCAAAACATAATTTCAGTGTAAGCAATGAATGATATTCATTACTTGTCACCAAAATCTATGGATGAGGATATAGTTCATAGCACTTGTTACATGATAGAGGAGTAGTTGTGAAAGTGTAAGTTTTAACATTGCATGCAATTGCTACCCTGCACATTACTGTTAATTGTGATTTGACCATTTTAGGTTATTTTTCTAAGGTGATGTAATCTTAAATTGCTTTCACAGAATGATGACAAATGGTCTAATGGCGAAGTTCAATATGAGGGGTGGTGGACAGCTTGAAAAAAAGCCGTTTAAAGCCACACTTTTATATGATGTCATTCAAGGTAATTTGGGGAATATGTCAGTATTAGAAAAATCTATTGTTCATTGTATATTGATGTAATTTGTATTGGTACGCTTTATTCAGGGGACATCACAGCTCACCTGTCTTTCTTACCACTTTCTCACAGTTACACACTTAGTTAAGGGTCTTTCTCAAGGGCACCACAGTGGTATTGAAGATGAAGAGGGGACAAATGACAAATGTTTACACCAACTAATCTAACACCCCATTTAAAGCAGAATGTTTTATACAATAAAATCTAATCCATGTTGATTACCTTTTTCTAATGTTTCATTCATGATTCAATTATCTTGTGCCAAGGTTTAATTTTTTAATTTTTTAATTTTTTTTACAATTAGCTGTAGACCATAAAGATATTTTGAAAATACTTGCATATCATTTACCTCAAATTTCTTTTTTTATTTATTTTAAAAATGTGTTCTCTCCCCTCAGATGCTGTGAAGAGGTGGAGCCCAAATACTACCGACTCAGAAATAGATGCAGCAATGGCGGAACACCTAAAGCATGCTCCAGGAAGAGCTGGGGGTGGAGGATACAAAAACTAAGCGGAACCACTATAATGTGTTTAAGGGATAGTTCACCCAAAAATGAAAATGTTAATTTTCTCAACCTCATGTTTCAAACCTGTATAACTTTCTAATTTCTATTTAACACAAATATACTTGGAAGAATGTAATCAAGCAGATCTTGCCTCCCGTTAACTATCATAATTTTTCCTACAATAGTAGTTCATGGGTTTTGAGATCTGACATTACAAACATTCTTCCAAATATCTTTGTGTTCAGCAGATCATAGAAAGGTATACAGGTTTGAAACATGAGGGTGAGTAAATGACAGAAATTTAATTTTTGGGTGAACTATCCCTTTATTTAATTCAGTATTTTGTAATTGTTTTAGTTTGGTCAACAGATGCTAAACCGTTCCAAAAAAAAAATAAAATATGCTTTATCATAACATGATTCTTTTTTTATTATGTCCACAAATAATGTGTTCTTTGTGATGTACACTTGATTAAAACTTTTTAGGTACGTTAAGGTCTGACTGGACCGATTTTGAACCTTTTGTCAAGTTAAACCTCAAAGGATAATTGCCTTTCACGATGTTACACAATGGGTGTGTGATTATTTTATAAGCAGGCTTATATATATATATATATATATACACATACATACACTTAAACTATGCAGAAACACATTTAAAAATCCGTTAGACAACGACGTCCAGAAATCGACGCATTTAGACGTCCAGAAGACGACACATCTAGACGTCCAGGGACGTGCAGAAAAGACGTGCAGTTCACGTCCAGAAGACGTCAAAGACGTCGGTTCAACTTTCATTTTGGAACTATTTTTCAACCATGACGGGACGTCTCGGACGGACGTCTTTTCAACGGTCAAAAGACGTCCGAATGTTTGCTGGGAGGCTATGGAATGCATTACCATCTGATATTAAGGCCATATCTGACTTCAAAAAGTTCACTTCCAGGATTAAGCTCTGGCTAAAGACAAATCAAAATTGTATACATTTTTAATTGTTGTTATAATTGTGTATGATTAGGTATGTATGTATGTGTGTATGTGTATGTGTATATGTGTATATCTATATATACATAGTTTTGTAGTATTTCTTGTTTTTATGTATGTATTTGTTTTATAATGTTCTTAGAAATGCCCAACCAGGGACAGGAGTTGAAAATTAGCACTAGCTATAATCTCTATATGCTGCACATCAGTTACAGGCTTTGTATTGTAACTATGTTTGCTTGTATGGTCCCTGTTAAATAAACTTTAAATAAAAAATAAAAAAAATCTCAATGTTTCTTTTCAAATTTTTAAATCTGCATTAGCTTCTTTTCAGGCAGCAGCAAAAATAGCCAGAGCAAAGCACCTCTCTGATTTGATCAGTAAACACTCAAACAGACCTAAAATTTTATTTAGTACAATAAACTCTGTTATCAACCCCTCAAATTCCCCAGTTGTTGATGTATCTACTGATACCTGTGAGGAATTTCTTAAGTTTTTTACTAATAAAATTGAGAACTTTAGATCAGTGTTTACTCCCACCTCATCTGCTACTCCACCTGGTTGCTCAGGGGTTCTGGCTACTTTTAACCAATTTCAGCCCATCTCTCTCATTGAATTGAGGAATTTAGTATCACATATGAAACCTACTACTTCATCTTTTGATTCTATCCCCTCTTCTATTATAAAGGATGTTTTTGATGTAGTCGGTCCCTCCATTCTGGTCATCTTAAATCTATGTCTTGCATCCGGCACTGTCCCTACATGTTTTAAGCATGCGGTTGTCCAGCCCATGCTCAAAAAACATGATCTCGATGTTAAACTCCTAAATAACTTCCGTCCCATTTCCAAGCTTCCTTTTATCTCTAAAATTTTGGAAAAAGCCGTTCTGTCACAGCTGCTCCCCTTTTTGACCACTCACAATATACTAGAACCTTTTCAGTCAGGTTTTAGATCATTTCATAGTACTGAAACCGCTCTGCTCAAAGTAACCAATGATCTTCTCCTTACACTAGATTCAGGTGATAGTGCCATCCTGATATTATTGGATCTTAGTGCCGCCTTCGACACTATCGATCACAACATCCTCCTTACTCACCTTGATCAGCAGGTAAGGGAGACTGCATTACTGTGGTTCCGTTCCTATCTCAATGATAGGACTTTCTCAGGATCTATTGGCAAGTTCTCCTCATCCTCTGCTTCTGTTTTATATGGGGTCCCTCAGGGGTCCATCTTGGGTCCTATGCTTTTTAGCCTGTATATGCTCCCACTGGGTGACATCATAAGGAAGCATAACATCTCTTTTCATCTCTATGCAGATGATTCACAGTTGTACTTGCCTCTAAAATCTAGGGATTCCATACAATCTCTTCTGGCCTGTCTCCAAGACATTAAAACTTGGATGGTTGATAACTTTCTCCAGTTAAACAGTGACAAGACAGAGGTGATTGTGTTTGGTCCTCCCAAGGCAAGATGCACTGTGGTACAACATTTAGGTAACTTCACTCCATTTATCAAACCCTATGCTAGAAATTTGGGTGTCATTCTTGACTCAGAACTCTGCCTTGACAAACAGATTAGTTCTGTTGTTAAAAATAGTTTTTACCAGCTCAGAATGATTTCCCGCCTGAAGTCATTCCTATCTTTTAACGATCTTGAGATAGTTATCCATGCCTTTATTACATCACGGCTGGATTATTGCAATTCCCTCTACTTGGGCCTCCCACAATCATCACTTAGACGTCTGCAGTTAGTACAAAATGCAGCAGCGCGTCTTTTAACTGGCACTAGGAGGCGCGAGCACATCACTCCCATTTTGGCATCTTTGCATTGGCTCCCAGTTCCTTTTAGGATTCAGTTTAAAGTTTTATTGTTTGTTTTTAAGGCACTTAATGGGCTCGCCCCGACCTATATCACCGACCTTGTACAACCATACTTGGTTCAAAGGTCACTGAGATCCTCAAACAAAGGGCTCCTGCTTGTGCCGCGCTCACGGCTTAAACAGAGAGGTGACAGAGCCTTTGCAGTTGCTGCCCCACGTTTGTGGAACCAGCTCCCCCAGGATATTAGATCTGCCCCCTCCATTGCTACATTCAAATCCAGGTTAAAAACACATTTTTATTCCTTGGCTTTCCTTGTTCCCTAACCTGGTACCTCTGTTTGTTTTCTGTACTTCTGTGTTGTGTGACGTGATATTGAAGGCTTATTTTTTATTAATGTTTTATATAATTATGATTATTCAATCTATGTGTTTATATTTTGATTGTCTTTTTAGCTATTCATTGTACAGCACTTTGGTCAGTTTTGCGCTGTGTGTAAATGTGCTTTATAAATTAAAATTACTTACTAATTACTTACTAAGAAAATTCCTGCTCCTCCGTGAGAGATACGAGACCGGTGCGTCTCACAGGTGTCGCTCATCAGTAATCACGCCACCGGCCTTGCGCCGTTCTCCCGCGGCCCTCAGTCTCGTCCTGCTTGCCACAGTAAACACAATGAATGGCAACTGTAGAATGCAAAAGCCTAATCCCGGACATTTTGGCCGATCTCGAAATCCCGGGATCATACATTACATTTGCATAGCACTTTACCTCTGATATCGATCTCAAAGTGCAAAAATATGTTTCCTGACTGGGCAACAACAGTGAGCTGAATCCTAACCATTACAGTTTGTGCATGCTGGCGTTATAGGGTGGCAAGGCACCCGACGCCCTATAATGCCAGCGTCAAGTGCACCATTAGATCAGGGAATGTTGTAGGGCAACTGATGCTGACATTGGTGCAGCTTTAAAAACTAATAGGACGAGAGCATGAGGTCCTTCCAGGATTTTTTTTTTTTTTTTACCTGTTCTTATGTTTTCCTCTGAAGTCCTCTAATGGAGACCTGACTACCTGCTCTGTTCCCTCAGACTGACTGCCTAACTTTTCTTGAATAACCTTTTCAAAGATAAGTAACTTTAAATAAATATGTTATGGACAATGTATCTAATTAAAATCATGCATGTAATAAAAAGTTAACAAACGGAAAAAGCTAGGCTGTTTAAAACTTGCCTGTAGGCGACTGTTGGTCAGTTGAAAGACTGACATAAATGTGAGCTTACAAACAGCAAGTTTTTGACCTCCTTGTTGCACATGGTACTTGAAGGTGTACTTCCTCTTAGTATTCTCAGTGTTGGGCCCACGTGGTCGTCTGCGACTCACCTTGTGCTAGAAGTAAAAAGACATATTGGGATGATCAGTGATCAGGCACATGTGCAGTCTTAGTGAATTAAAGGCATACAGTAGTATTCAATTCACTGGTTATTTTATGGGCCTACATTGTAATGCATTGCATACTGTTGACATGATATGGTCATGAATTGCTTAAGTTAGCATACCTGCTCCAAACCAGAGAGAATGATAGCCTGCTGCCTCTCATAAGAGACAGCATAAAACTCTGTGAAGAGCTGGAGTTTTCTTTGGTCTGTTAGGCTTGAACACTGCCTGGGACATGTCTCCTTGCACGCCTTTCCCTTAACAGAAACAGTCACATTAGCGTTTTTGTTTTTTTGAGCTATAAAACACTAGAGCTATTAACAGCTATTAAGGTTACTAGCTAGAATGTATAACAGCTTACACAATCAATGCATTTTTTTTTTATTATTACCTTTTTTTTCATTTATTTTTATTATTTATTAAATAACAAGTAACAAACATAGCATAGCATACAATATTACAAAAACAAAGTGTTACATTAAATGGTAACAGGGATCCAAAAATTATATCAAAATATTTTAAACACGTCAATTACTTTTTTTTCTATCTTTTTTTTTTTTTTAACCAATTTCAGTGAAGACATAAAGCAGTCAAATTCTACTCTAAACATCTTAAAGATTGGGGATGAATTTACATATGTTTGTTTATGTATATACAATTCTGCCAGCAGTGCTTATAACAAAATCAATGAATGGTAAAAAAAAAAAAAAAAGCCTAACATTACTGTAGACGCAGCTGGGCTGGTGTTACAGACGCACCTAAAGCGTTTCGATTCATTTCTCCGTGATTATGAGGAGTAGAGAGACATGTTTAAAACGTCCCCTGAATCCTAATATTCTCAGCTTTCATACGACATGACTTGAAGCTTTAAAAAGAGTGAGCTATATGAATGAACTGTAGTAGACGATGACCCTCTGTCTGTAACCGCTAACTTTATGTAGATACTTTGTATACGGTTTTTCACTCACCTCTTTTGGTGGACTTTTTCCTCGTTTTTGCTCTCCTCTCCGGTTCACATATGGTTTCCCAGCATCCCTCAGAGACTTCCTTGCCCTGTCCTTCCATTCATTCATGTTCGCTCTCCTTTTTTTGCCGACGTTTTGTCTATTAATGTCCGCAGCGGACATGAAAGCAACCGGCGTCTCCATTTTTCGTTACTGGACATAAACGGTTTTTCCGCGTGAGACTATTTTAAAATTTTAAATTCAGAGTTTTGGTCGCGCGAACACCCCCCAAAGTGATTCTGTATACAAAGTGGCACACATACATTGAAGTCACATGGTTATCTCAATTTTTGTTTTTTTGGACTTATACGGTTGTTCGTCGCATGAATACAACCCACCCAGCACCAGACGTCATTTGGACGTCGTTTTCTGATCTAAATCAAGTCGGCCCGTCATGGCCATCTTTTAGACCAAAAAGCGACGTTGAAAATTGGTCTTCATTTGGTCCGTTGGATTTGGTCCAAATTAAGCCCAAAAAGCGACGTTGAAAATTGGTTTAAGATTGGTCCGTCGGATTTGGTCCAAATTAAGCCCAAAAAGCGACATTTAACGTCTTTTTTTTTTTTTTTTTTTTTTAGCCCAAAAATAGATGTAAATGCGCTTTAGTCCAAATTTAGCAGAAAAAAAACTTTTATTTCGCACCACAAAGCCATTAACATAAACTAGTGAAGAAATTAGACATCATGTCTGAAGCACTGTTAAATATATTTAAATATATTTTGAAAACACTTGATGGTCACGCGCTGTACTGGAGTCACCATGGAAACGGGGCTCAGCTCAACCGTCAAGCAGCTGAACAGACGCTGTCTCTCATGGTTGTTTTCACTAATTTCAGGTAAGTTTAATCCCTAAATTACACAAATGTTACATAAAAGTGTCCCTGAAACTTTCTTTCATGTAAATGACACGCTTTCGTTGAAAATGTACTTTATAGAAATGGTCAGTGTCTTCATAAAAAGTCCGTTAGCATCTCAACTGTAATGCTAACTACAAGAGGTAACTTTATGTGCATTTTTCACAATATATTTCGCCTACATCAGCATGAATCTGTAATTTTCTTATATATGTGTGTGTTTATATAATATTTTCATAATATATGTGTGTGTGTGTGTGATTGTTTGCCTGTTAGTTATTTTGATGTCCACACTGTAAGAGTATTACTCGGTTAGTAAACCTAAAACTTTAAATTCTGTTATTATTCTTTTAATTTTTTTGTATAATCTGTAAATTAATTTTCTTTTCTGCATTTCACCTCTGCTATAGTTTATTTATAATAAACATGGCATTGTATAATAAATATTGTTGGCTTAGACAGATTGACAGAATGACAATGTTTATGTTCTAGATTCTTCCATGCTGATGGTCGTGCCTGTATCCAGCTGAAGAACATTTTTAGACATTATGAAACATATAACTAGTAACTAATACCTCAAACATACACTATTATTCAAACCTTTAAGGGTCAGATTTATCATGTATTTACATTTATTCATTTAGCAGACTCTTTTATCCAAAGCGACTTACAGATGAAGACAGTGGAAGCAATCAAAAACAAGAGCAATGATATATAAGCAATGTTATAGTGCTATAACAAGTCTCAGTTAGCTTAACACTGTACACATAGCATGGGATTTTAAATAATATAATAAATAAAGAGAAAACAAATAGAATTTAAAAAAAAAGAGTAGAACAAGCTAGTTAGAGGTCTTTACACGTACACACACACATACACACAATTGCATAATAAATGTAAAGAAAATAGAATACAAAAAGATTAGAAAGGTAGTTAGATTTTTTTTAAGAACAGAATTAGAATAGTGAGTGTTTAAGTTAGAGGGGTCAAATAAAGGTGGAAGAGAAATAGAAAATATTATTTAAAAATTTATTTAAAATACATATTTTATGCTCACCACTGCTGCATTTATTTGATTAAAATACAGTAAAGTAGTAATATTTGAAATTACTAGGGGTGTCCTTGACTAAGGTTTTTCACTGTCGAATCAGAATTTTTGAATCTTGCCGATATTCGACTGATAGTCTAATCATATGTTTGGGGGCAGAATACATTGAGTCAAGTCAGACATTCGACAGTCATAATTACTGATCTTAACACACTGGTAAAATGTGTTATGAACACCTCGCAGATATAAACGGGGTAAATAATAGTTCATCATTGATGGATCTTTTCTATTTCAGAGACTGAAAATCATTGATAAACCACAAGGTAAACTTATTGCAAGAGGAATAATAAGAAGAAAAGAAAATGCATGTGTGATTTAATATTGCTTCTTATTTTTCAGTGTTGAAAGTTCTTTCTTCTCATCTTTGTGCATTTTCAGATGTTGTGCATATTTATGGATCAAATTATTTAACGTTGTTTAACTTTTTAACATTATAATATTGGTTGTCTTCTCTTTTTTCAGAGTTTAGCTCCAACCCCAGTTAAGCAGACCTGAGCAGCTGATCAAGGATCAGCAGAAACTCTGCAGAACGGTGGTCCTCCAGCCCAGGACTGGACACCAGTTTTGTAAGTCATTCTGTCTCTTTATAGTGCATGTTCAGAACATATTGCAGGAGATCTAAACATTGTCTCTCCAGGTCCACTTACATGCAGAGTTTTACACCAACCTAGCACCTGAACACATTAATCAAGGTCTTCAGTTTTGCAAACTATAAGTCACAAACAGGTGAGTGTGATCAGGTGTGGACGTAAACTCTGGGTGTGTTTCACTCAGGTCCGTTGCTCAGTACTCAGTGGTGAAGGGCTGCCTCAATCACTATTTTCATTTTACGGTGCACTGATAATTCGCTATAAGATAACACGTAATAGATTTTAAAACACAAACCAATAATATATTTCAGCATAAACATATCACTAGACAGGTAATGTCTAATCTAGTAAACATTTCCAATTAATTTATTAATTAAATCTTGCACATACATGTAATAAAGTATTCATCATAATGTGCTGTAAATAGCATTAAAGAAAGATATCAGTTTTATTGTTGTGCATTAATGTCAGTAGTGATGTTGTACAATGAGGACAGAAATAGTCTCCAGCTTATAGTGAGCCACAGTGCTTACCAGTACCTACATTTGTGTACACAATATATTCACAACTTGGCAAACTGTGAAGCTGATTGAGACGTAAACTCTGCATGACAGTGGACCTTAAGCCAAGCATAGGTCTCTGCAGGAAAGTAATGGGAGTTACCAGGTCAGGGTGTTTTTAGACCATGATACCTGATTGGCTGATGTCATAGTGATGGTACATTTAGGGGTTAGGTAAGGGGGATCCTTTTGATTGCATGATTTAGAAACACCCAGTAGTTTGAAAACACCCACAAAGTCATAAACGCCCACTTTTACTCTGCAGAGACCTAAGCCTCACCTTAATGGCCAGAGCTGACAACCCCTGACATACTGATTAGTTATTAATCCCTCATAAAGAATGAGTGCACTTTAATTTGTACATTTTGGACAAACATTGTTTTTTTATTATTAATTTACATTTTAGTTACGGTTTTCTTTCTCACTTTAGATGCTGCAGAAAAAAGAGCGAGGCTAAAGCATTCAAAGTGGAAACATCTGCCGTGGCTCATTAATCCAGAATTGGGATGGAGGAAGGAGCAGAAGATCAGAGATCAGGCAGAGATCTACTGGTGCCTCTGTGGGAACCCCATTTACCTAATGTGTTAGTTTAACCAAAGATTTTCCTCACTCACCTTTATGTTGTTCCAAGCCAGACTTTTGTTCATCTTTGAAACATAAATTCTGAACTTTTTAAAGAAATCTGAGATTATTTTTTTATATAAAATAACACATTCACACAAGCACCATGATGCATCAGTGTTGCATTGGCGTGAGAGCTGGCGCTTTTGGTGATTTTGTGAAAATCCATTGGGGATTCATAATTTCTGAATAGATTATTTTTGCTGTTGTTACCCAGATAGCATACATATCCGGGCCTCATCTGGGCCAACTATGGCACATCTGGCTCAGTTCTGGCAGCGGCAGAGATTATATGGGCCATCTCTGGCCCACACACATCAAGCCGGTTTTAGTTTGAGTTGCGGCATGCTGTGTGTGGGCCAGATCTGGCCCGTGTGCGACAAACCGGCTTTAGTTTGAGTCGTGGCTTGCTGTGTGTGGGCCAGATCTGGCCCGTGTGTGACAAACCGGCTTTAATTTGAGTCGTGGCTTGCTGTGTGTGGGCCAGATCTGGCCCGTGTGCGACAAACCGGCTTTAATTTGAGTCGTGGCTTGCTGTGTGTGGGCCAGATCTGGCCCGTGTGCGACAAACCGGCTTTAATTTGAGTCGTGGCTTCCTGTGTGTTGGCCAGATCTGGCCCGTGTGCGACAAACCGGCTTTAATTTGAGTCGTGGCTTGCTGTGTGTGGGCCAGATCCGGCCCGTGTGTGACAAACCAGCTTTAATTTGAGTCGTGGCTTCCTGTGTGTTGGCCAGATCTGGCCCGTGTGCGACAAACCGGCTTTAATTTGAGTCGTGGCTTCCTGTGTGTTGGCCAGATCTGGCCCGTGTGCGACAAACCGGCTTTAATTTGAGTCGTGGCTTCCTGTGTGTTGGCCAGATCTGGCCCGTGTGCGACAAACCGGCTTTAATTTGAGTCGTGGCTTGCTGTGTGTGGGCCAGATCCGGCCCGTGTGTGACAAACCAGCTTTAATTTGAGTCGTGGCTTCCTGTGTGTTGGCCAGATCTGGCCCGTGTGCGACAAACCGGCTTTAATTTGAGTCGTGGCTTGCTGTGTGTGGGCCAGATCTGGCCCGTGTGCGACAAACCGGCTTTAATTTGAGTCGTGGCTTGCTGTGTGTGGGCCAGATCCGGCCCGTGTGTGACAAACCAGCTTTAATTTGAGTCGTGGCTTGCTGTGTGTGGGCCAGATCCGGCCCGTGTGCGACAAACCGGCTTTAGTTTGAGTCGTGGCTTGCTGTTTCTGGGCCAGATCTGGCCCGTGTGCGACAAACCGGCTTTAATTTGAGTCGTGGCTTGCTGTGTGTGGGCCAGATCTGGCCCGTGTGCGACAAACCGGCTTTAATTTGAGTCGTGGCTTGCTGTTTCTGGGCCAGATCTGGCCCGTGTGCGACAAACCGGCTTTAATTTGAGTCGTGGCTTGCTGTGTGTGGGCCAGATCTGGCCCGTGTGCGACAAACCGGCTTTAATTTGAGTCGTGGCTTGCTGTGTGTGGGCCAGATTTGGCCCATGTGTGACAAACCGGCTTTAGGCTGAGTTCTGGCTTGTTGTAAGTGGGCCAGATATGGCCTATACCAGGTGACCAGATGTGCCATTTTCTGAAGACACGTCCTGGCAGATCACCTTACTTTACCAGTCAGTGCCCAGACAGCAACATAGTGTCGGCCCAGATCCGGCCCACATCTGGCCCGCATGAAATCCATGCGGGCCAGATGTGGGCCGAATCTGGACCGAAACTGCTTGCTGTCAGGGTGGTTCTAAAACTATTTTGAGTACTGGACGCCCATAATATTTCAGGACACGTAATATAAATAAATACACACATTTATTTGACCTACACGGACCTGTTATGAAGCTGCAATGTTATTCAATTTTTTTTACATTTTTGTACCATGTCCTCTGGTGTGACACCATGTCCTTTGAACTTTTTCGGAACCACTACAAATTTTTTATGCTTTGTTGTGCATTAATGTGACACCCCTAAATTATATATATTTTTAATTAAAAAGTGCATGTTAAGCTACATAATCCTAGAAAATTTTGCAAATATGTCTTGCTTGCCACTAATGACAGGTTAGCTTGGAATAGCAAGGTCATTAATTGACAGAAAAGGATGAAACGTCCTTTGGTGTGATAAAAAAAAAAAAAGTCCTCCATTGTGACACCTGTACTGTCACACCACAGGACAAAGTTTCTTTAAAAATCATTTTAAATAATTAAATAATATTTGTTTAACTCCTTTTTTATGCTTTTAAATGCAATAATTACATTCAAATTCAAACATTCAAATTACATTCAAAAAAAAAATAATAATAAATTATGAATCTTAGAATATATGACAATTTCACTTTTTAATAAAAAAAGTTACAAAAAATGAACTTTTTTCATGATATTCACATTTCTTCAAGATGCACCTTATACACACACACACACACACACACACACACACACATATATATATATATATATATATATATATATTAATATATATACACGCATACATACATATATGAGTGTTCGTAAAAGCAACAATACAAAATCTTAAACTATAAAAGTGCCACTTTGTCCCACTATTATGTGTAGGCCTGGCATTTTGCACTGGGCTATAGAACTACAAAATGAATTTTAATTCCAATATCATAATTGAATGACATTTTGAATTATGTAGTGATCTAATTCTATCCACAAAGCAATTGTATGTGAATGTGTGAGACTTATGGTCATGGTTATAGGGAAATAACAAGAAGAACAAAGTGCAGTAAACGGTAAAACTGTTTGCACTACAAACCAGTACGTTCATAATTAAGACAATACATTAAAAATAACATAGTAAGATACAGCAGTTTGCAACAGTAAACAGCAAAACAAGCTGTTTGTACAGCTAATATTAGCTGGAATGACACCGAAAGCCAGACACATTAAATTTACAAATGGCCGCGCCCCCTCTTACAGAAAAAAAATAAGGGGCATATGTTTATTCATATGTTTATTTATGTAACGTAAGCGTGTGACTTTTAATTCGTGACGTGCTTTCATGGGCGTGAGCGCGGACCGGATGGAGTTGCCATGGAAACGGAGCGCAACACTGCAAATGTCACGAGGAAACACCCCGTTTCTCGCTGATTTCACTGTTTTCAGGTGAGTTAAGTCCATAAAATCACACAAATATTACTTATAACTGTTGTTGACACTTCTCTTACTTGTATTTGACTCGCTTCTGTTGTTTATTTACTTTATAGGAATGGTTTAATGTCTTCGAAAAAGTCCGTTAGCATTTCTACCGTTTTCAGACGACGTATCGTCAGGTATGATAACTCTATTGTGCTCTTATTTATGAAAGTTTGGGCTTTTAATAAAATCTTCATCTGTAGATGATAGCTTTTGACTGTTTTGTTGGTAATCTTTCAATGGATGATTGGAAATTGCTTAATTTATTTAACCTTAACATTTACACTTTACTGTTTATCGATGACGTCACGTTATCAAGGAGCGCGAAAATTGGCTGAAAACTAAAGTTGTTTTGATCTTTTATGGTAAACATAAAACTGTTCTGCGATTTCAAGAGTGACAAAATAATCCTTCTACAACAGAAGGGAGTTTTCAAGGTTTCAATATTTCTGAAGGGAGCTGCTGACAGAGATGTAGGAAGCGCTGAAAAGGTTAAGTAACCTAATATGCATTTTTTTCACAACATATATCGCAATGAATCTGTTATTTTATTTATTTATTTTTTGCATCTCACCTGCTCTAGCTTGTTTCCATCTAATAAACCTGGAACTGCAGACTAAATATTGTTGGCTCTGTGTCAAATAGCTTGTTTTGTTCTTAGATTCTTCAGTGCTGACCCAGACAGCAACATAGTGTTGGCCCAGATCCGGCCCACATCTGGCCCGCATGAAATCCATGTGGGCCAGATATGGGCCAGACCTGGGCCGAAACTGCTTGCTGTCTGGGGATGGCCTGCTGCATCCAGCAGAGTCGGAGTGAACCTACTGTAAGACAACATCTCCTAGATACTATTGACCACAAGACTAGTACAGTAAGTCAAACCTCAAATATACAGTACACTAGTGTTCAAAAGCTTGAAGTTGATACAATTTGTAATAATTATCTTCTGCTCACCTCTGTAATAATTATTTGATTAAAATATGTAAAAAGAGTAATATTGTGATATATTATTACAATTTAAAATAGCTGTTTTCTATGTGAATACATTATAAACTTAATTTATTCCTGTTATGTGCAGCTGTACTTTCAGCATCATTCCTCCAGTCTTCAGTCTCACATGGATCCCTCAGAAATGCTGATTTGCTGCTCAAGAAACTTATTATCAGCGTTGAAACAGTTGTGCTGCTTCATTTTTTTTGTAGAAACTGTGATGCATTTTATTTTTCAGGATTCACAGATGAATACAAAGTTCAAAAGACCTGCATTTATTTATGCATTTAGCAGAAGCAACTTACAGTGCATTCAGGCTATCAATTTTTACATATCATGTGTTCCCGGGGAATCAAACCCCCAACCTTGCGCTTGTTGCTTGCTAGCACAGTGCTCTACCAGTTGAGCTACAGGGACACGATGATTTGAACAATTTGATGCATGTAACACTAACATTCAAATGTTTGGAGTCTATGTGACAACGAATCCAACAAAAAAAATTTCAGCACGTCTGTATTTTAACATTGATCATAATCAGAAATGTTTCTTGAGCAGTAAATCATCATATTTGAATGATTTCTGAAGATGTGTCACTGAAGACTGGAGGAATGATGCTGAAAATACAGCTTTGATCAAAGGAATAAATGACATTTTAACATAATATTCACATAGAAAAGATTTGTTTTGAATTGTAATAGTCACAGTGTTACTATTTTACTGTAATTTGATTCAATAAATGGAGCCATGGTGAGCATAAGAGATTATTTATAAAAGCATAAGATATCTTACAGACCCCAAGCTCTTGAATGGTTGTGTAAATTACAGTTATGATGTTCCTCCCAGTTAAACTTTATTAAAAAGTATTAAATGTTACTCTGGCATATGCAGTCCATTCTATAGAGACTGTGTCTGTTCCCCAAAAACAGACAACAAATAATATGTTTATTAAGGGATCTAGAAAAATTATTTCAGTTTAAACATACTAGATTAAAAATAGTACTCAATGTACTCCATTGATGAAATAGTAAAAAGTGCACATTGCCTGAAATGATATGAACAGCAGCTATGCTAATCTTTCTCCCTTTGCCTTCCTGTTTCTGCAAATGTCCATCCCAGGGTTATTAGAAACTGCACAGCACAGGACTTGCAGGACTTGTGAGGACTTCAGATGATACCAGTACTCAAAAGACCTTAGATGATGGCAGCTATAGATGGACATACAAACTACCGCCACTGCAAAAAAGGTAATGTTAATTTGAAAGAGCTGTGTCACAGTATCAAGGGCTCCCTTATCAGTTCTGCTTTCAGTACTGGAGAGTAAAAGATACATTTTTTTGGTTGATGTTTTTATTAGTACATATACGTTATCTTGCACATTTTATCTCCCCAACAGATTCTAATTTGAAAGAAGTTTATAATGCATGTTACTCCCAATTCAGAAGACTGAATCAGCCTGTGTATCTGAATGTTTCTCATACTCACTCCTCTCTGCCACATCTGAATTTTGGATTTTCCTTAGCTGTCAGTTATAAACGTCAAAATTAAAAGAAATAAACATTTGAAATATATCAGTCTGTGTGTAACGAATAAATATAATGTACAAGTTTCACTTTTTGAATGGAATTAGTGAAATAAATCAACTTTTTGATGATATTCTAATTATATGACCAGCACCTGTATATCATTGCTCTTTTGTTGATTTTGATTGCTTCCATTGTCTTAATTTGTAAGTTGCTTTGGATAAAAGTGTCTGCTAAATGTAAATGTAATGTTAATGTGTATTTAACTATATTTATAAATATTTATCTGTATTTTTTATTTTGTAATAATGTAAATGTATTTGTTTTATATCTATACATGCAGTTGTATTCATGTATGTATATTTATTTGTCAAATTTTTATATTTTAATAAAGCAGTTTAGACTACATGAGTGTTTTCTTTATTCTGGATTTACATATTCTTTTGTGTCTAGAAAGGGTAAATATGGGCCATATCTAACCCAGAAGTCAGCCACAACTGGGACGGATCTGGGCCACATGTCAGAAATGGCGTGGTTGACATCTGGGCCAGGTGTCACCCACACCATTTCTGAGATGTGGCCCAGATCTGGTTCAGTTGTGGCTGACATATGTCAGCCAGACTCAGGTTGAGTCATCGCCGTCATTCCGCGCGGTATGTGGGCCAGAAGAATATGGGAGATGTGGGCCAGAACTGGGCCACATGTCATTTGCTATCTGGGTATTGTTTTTTTTTTTTTTGTACACAAGGCATCTGTTAAAAAAAATATCTTAATTTGTGTTCTGCACAAAAGGGTGTTATGGGTTTGGGGCAACATGAGGGTAAGTAATTAATGACAGAATTAACATTTTTGGTTGTTCTAATGTGGTTATAATTGGTCATAGTTTATTTGTCTTGAAAAAATATATTTATACAGAAACATGGATTAATTTGATAAGTTTATAGTAAAGCCTTTTAAATTGATAAAAAAAAAATCTAAATAAATACTACTCTTTTGCAAGGTCTATTAAAAAAAATACTGACAAATGTAATGGTTTCCACAAAATATTTGGCAGCACAACGGTTTTAAACATTGATAATAATCAGAAATGTTTCTTGAGCAGCAAATCAGTATATTATAATGATTTCTGAAGATCATATCATACTGAAGACTGAAGTAATTGTGTTAAAAATTTCAGTTTACCGGCATAAATTACATTCTACAATGCATCCACATAGAAAACAATTATTTCTGTAGTTATATTTCACAATATTACTGTTTTTACGGTCTGTTTAATCAAAGGAAGCTTAAGATGTGATCAAGATTTTACATGAAAGATGTAATGTGTCAATAAATGTGTCAATATACTGTGAATTGTCTTATTTTGACTAATTAGGAATATGACAAATAATTCATGGTTGTAATTAGGTCTGGAAAAGACGTCTTTTCACCGTTCACTATTCAACCACATTTAAACGTAATTTGGACGTCTATTTATAGACGTCTTTTTGACGACATGAAAAAGACGTCGTTTCACCTTTCACTTTTTAACTAAATTTTAACGTTGTTTAGACGACTGCCAATGACGTCTTTTCGACGTCTTTTCAACGAGTTTTTGCTGGGTGGGAATTGTCAATTTAAATAGAACACATTTAGTCCTGAATTATTACATCTGCACTTCTAATGTAGGGTGTTCTTACACAAATATATATCTATATTTATTTTGAAGAATGCATTATGATGACCTGCTTTTACATAATGAGTGGACTATGTTTTTATCAGCACACCCGTATTCATGTTATTATGTTTCCGTTTTCATTATTTCACATCCATTATGTCAGGTTCTTAAGAGTTCTACAATTGTGATTTCTGTGTTAACACAAGATATATATTTGTCGGTCAATTTTTGAGTGTGTGTGTTGTCATCTTGGCTTTTTGCCAGACCTGCTTTCTAAAGCATTTAAGTATTAGTGTGAAACAGGAAAAGACATCAAGTGTTGTTTAACTTGTGTTACTCTCGTAAAGCATAATTAGCAGCTACAACAATCTCATCAAGTCTGGCATGAAATGGTTTTGTTGCAGATAAGTAAGTGTCTGGTGTGTATGTGTGGAGACCTGAGCGGTGGGTGACTTACGCAGATGTCTAGTGTGTGTGCTTGCCTTCATCAGAGCTCACACTTACAGGCTGTGTTTCTGCAGGGAGATTTAGCCATCAGATCTGTCATTTATTCATTGTTTTATGTTTAATTCAAACTTGCAGAGCTTCATCTAAAGGTCTCCAATCCATGTACTGACAGCTCAACCCTGCTTAGCTTTAGTGGGCTGCAGGGTGATATGGCTGTGGCCATATGACTCTCACTGAATTCATGACTGATTAAAATATGTGTTCTTTGAAGTGTAATGCATGTTGCTTTGGATAAAAAATGTCTGCTATTAAATTGACTCACCCTCAGGTCATCATTTGCATGTTGCATGCATGTCAGCGTTTGCATGTTTTTGAGAATAAAAAAAAGCATAAAGGAACTCAAAATGAATCCCCTTGGCACCTGATATATTGAGGTCTTATGAAGCGAAACGATCAGTCTGTGCAAGAAACTGAACATTATACGCAGCATTATTACCTGTAATCCAAAGGCAAACAGACTGGAGTGATGTCTGATATGAGCAATGAATCTTTCTTTTGAACCAGTTCTTTTTAGTGAACTGATTGAACCAATTCATCAAATCAGACTGAATCATCCGAATCAGTTGATGGCTCGAGCACCACAGATCTAAAAGTTTCTCTATCAAAACTCACTTTCAGACACCTGACAGACACTCGGGCTCAAAATGAGGCAAAATAGTGGCGTATCTGATCCTTTGCTGAATGAACCTCATTCAGCGCTCCAGTTTCTCCAGCAGTCACTGAACTAAGGAAACAATCTGAGCATGTGTGAACCCAACACTTCAGTGAAGGGGAGAAATTACCATTTTTATGTTTTCTCATTGTTTATGTAAAAAGGTGAGCTGATGAAGACTAGGGATGGGTACCGAAACCTGGTAATAAAATGGGGCTAAATTATGAAAGACCGTAGTATCAGTAAGATCTGACGGTATCGGTTCTGCTTTCGGTACTGGGGGGGAAAAAATTAATGTATTATGTATTTTTGCTTAATAATGTTATCGTGCACATTTTATCTCACCAAACATTTCTAATGTGCGATCATATTAAGACGTTTGTCTGTGAGATCTGCGAGATCTCTCATGCGCGCTGCGAAGGCTGTCTGTCAGTCACACACACACACACACACACACACAACAAGAACGAGTGCTCAAGTTCGTTTTTTCAAATGTAGGCATTCGGTATGCGCGCTCACAATGGAAGGCGCATCCGCACCACATCGAGTTTCAAACATCTCAACTTTTCAGAATGCCACTAGCGCACCGCGGGTCATGTAACTTCCTCACCTTTTCCATAGCAACGTTAAAAGCTCAGCCAAGATGAAAGAACAGCTGATAGCCTTATTTGGATTTTTAAATTAATTTAGTAGCAGTGTTACTGCAAGCAGTTTTTAGTGCTGCAAATCCATTTATCGATTGCTGAAATTTCCGCATCTTCATGGAGAGAGCAGGTCATGGTTGCTTAGCAACGACAGACTCCTCAGGAGCGCAAGTGCCCGAAGCATTTGGGGGGAAAAAAATCAGAAAGCGGCGCGCCTAGCGTTTTCCACGCATTTTTAGACGCGATATGTGAACGGCCCCTTACAGTACGAAAACTCCTGCTTAATACAAAGAGTGACGATGGCGGAGACAGTAAAACGTTCCAAAGTGTGGTTATACTTCACTAGAGTTGATGCAGACAACGCTGGTTGTCAAAAGTGCAAATTTTTGCATGTAAGGGCGGAAACACAAGCAATCTGTCAAAGCATCTTTCAAAAGTGCATTATGTGCAGACAGAGAAATGCAGAGTTTTCGACTGCCTAACACAACACAAAGTAACACAACACAAAGTACCGATAAGAATACTGTTAAGCAGTATCAGTAAGAGTAGTGATTGGAGATGAGCGACACCTGCGACACTCGCCGGTCTCAAGTCCCACAGAGGACATGGAAGGATATAAAACTGGAGCGACGACAGTGAAGGACGAGAGAGGACCAGGCCTGGGCTTTACTTTATGTTTTGCTTTTTATTTGTGCGCATCAGTCGTCCGTGAGGTAGAGGTCTTCACAGTGCACCCGAGACCCGTCGACCCGAATCTATTAAAACTATTACCTCGGGTCCCGGGTCTGTTTAACATTGTGTGTAATACCCGTGCGATCGCCGATCGGAGTCATCGGACTCGAAGAACACCTGGCCGTGATCAAAGACTGCTTGTGTTTTTTGTAACTTGCAACTTGTAAAATTAGGAAAAGAAAAAAGTGAGCCAAAAAAAGTGATCTCTCTCTCTCTCTCACTCGCAGACTCAGAGTTAATATACAAGTTCACACGGTATTAATGCTTGCAGACTTGACACACTCATATTTAATATATTTCAAATCAGCAACACAATCTGAGGTGAACTGTCACATGAATGTTTTCTATTACGCTCAAATTGCGTTAAAGCATTTTAGGTTGATACAGCTAGCACGCATACAATAGTATGTTCCTGCGCATTTCATGTTTCTATGGCAAGCAGTGAGGGACACTTAGACTGCCAAACCGCATTTTACATTTTCTCCCATTTTTATAATATTATAAATGAACAGTTTAATCTTAAAGTTTAAGTGGTTCAGATTCAGACTCGATGCAGAGCAGATAGCACAGACAGTGATCAGATAATAGCAAATAAATAATGTCAGCGGCCATGGCATTGCACGAGCGATCGTTATTATAGTTCAAAAGGCAAACAGTGTAAGTTATGCAAATTAACTCGAGTCAGAATGTACATGTGCACGGTAGCATTTGTCATCCGTCACCATGACATCAAGTGGACTTTTGAAGCTGAAATAATGAGTGGATTCAGCTTGGACTTGGAATAACGAGAGGAATAATAACATGAATAACTTTCTTGACGGAGGATTGTAATGCATCACAGGCAGTCAGGTACAAGGAAGAGAGACCACGGCTCTTTAAATTAGGTAAGACAAAAGGCTGTATTCTTCGCAACAGGTTTATTGACTTGTAATAGCAATTTAAGGTGGAATATGTGAACGCCGGGTCCAGTCGGGTCTGTGTCTTCCCGGCGGGTTCGGGTCCAGATTTCAAATAATATACGGGTCCGGGTAGACATTTTTCAGATCTACACGGGTCCGGGTCCAGCTTTTGAAATATTAGACCGGTCCGGGTCGGTTCGGTGTAGTACATTACGGGTCTCTGTCGGGTTCGGGCACAAATTTTTGGACCCGTGAAGACCTCTACCGTGAGGGGCTGATGCGCTGGTTTGTGTTTATTTTGAATTATTAAAATGCTGTTTGATTGTCTGCCGGTTCCCGCCTCCTTCTTCTTGATGATTAGGAAGATTTATCATTACAACAGTACACCTGCAAAGCATTAGCCCTTATTAGCTTGTCATCAGCATTTTCATTCGAACCTATAGCTGTTTTCTTTTCTCCTCTCCTCTCTCTTGCTCCAGTTTTTCACAAGTTCATCAAACAACCGCAGTAAGAATATTTCATCAAGCATGGTGAGTAATGGCTTCTCCTGCTATTGTTATTTGCACCTCTTGCCACATGAGCAGTTTATCAATATCTGTCGCTGTTGAGGGATTCACATGTGATAAATGCAGGGAAATAGTTAGGCTGACAGAGAAGATTTCAGAATTAGAGACACGCATCCAAACTTTAATTGAGGACAGTAAGAATGTTAGGGCTCTAGATATGGCTTTGGATGCGTCTAGCTCAGGGATTCCTGTACATTGTCCGGTTCCAGCAGAGCCCCTGCAGCAGGGCAACTGGGTGACGGTGAGGCAGCGTAGTCGTGGGTCAAAACACCGCTCTTCTGTTCCGATCAAAACATTAAACAGCTTCTCCCCACTCAGTGATGCACCCACTGAGAAACCTGATGAAAGTGCTCTAGTTATTGGCGATTCTATTGTACGGAACGTGAATATAGAGACACCAGCCACCATAGTCAAATGTTTACCGGGAGCCAGAGCGCCTGACATCTTGGCAAATTTAAAAGTGCTGGCTAATGCTAAGCGTAAATACAGTAAGATTGTTATTCATGCCGGCGCTAATGATGTTCGACTTCGCCAGTCGGAGATCACTAAAAATAACTTTAAAGAGGTGTGTGAACTTGCAAGCACGATGTCAGACACTGTAATATGCTCTGGTCCCCTCCCTGCTTACCGTGGTGATGAGATGCATAGCAGATTGTCATCACTCAATGGCTGGATGTCTAAGTGGTGCCCACAGAATAACATAGGTTTCATAGACAATTGGACAAGCTTTTGGGGCAGACCTGACCTGTTTAAAAGAGATGGTCTTCATCCCTCCTGGGGTGGCGCCACTCTTCTGTCTAGAAATATGGCAAATAGTCTTAGTGTTTATACTTGACTAACTGGGGCCCAGGTCAGGAAGCAGACAGACTGGCTAAACCGACCGTCTGCTAGCTGCCTCCCGTCACAGAGGTCAGTTAATTCTCAGCACATAGAGACTCTTTCACCTAGATATCACACTATAGAGACTGTGTCTGTTCCCCGAACTAGAAAATACAAAAAACGTCCAAACCAAGTTAAGGTTAATAATTTAATTGAGGTTCAACAAATAAAAAACAAATGCAATATGGATAAACAAATGATAAAGATTGGCTTATTGAATATCAGATCCATTTCTACGAAAACACTTTTTGTAAATAATATGATAACTGATCATAATATAGATGTGCTCTGCTTGACAGAAACCTGGCTAAAACCTGATGATTACATTATTTTAAATGAGTCCTCCCCCCAAGATTACTGTTATAAACACTAGCCACGTCTAAAAGGCAAAGGAGGAGATGTTGCTTCAATTTATAATAACGTTTTCAGGATTTCTCAGAGGGCAGGCTTCAAGTATAACTCGTTTGAAGTAATGGTGCTTCATTTAACATTATCCAGAGAAACCAATGTTAATGATAAATCCCCTGTTATGTTTGTACTGGCTACTGTATACAGGCCACCAGGGCACCATACAGACTTTATTAAAGAGTTTGGTGATTTTACATCCGAGTTAGTTCTGGCTGCAGATAAAGTTTTAATAGTTGGTGATTTTAAAATCCATGTCGATAATGAAAAAGATGCATTGGGATCAGCATTTATAGACATTCTGAACTCTATTGGTGTTAGACAACATGTTTCAGGACCTACTCATTGTCGAAATCATACTCTAGATTTAATACTGTCACATGGAATTGATGTTGATAGTGTTGAAATTATTCAGCCAAGTGATGATATCTCAGATCATTATTTAGTTCTGTGCAAACTTCATGTAGCCAAAATTGTAAATTCTACTTCTTGTTACAAGTATCGAAGAACCATCACTTCTACCACAAAAGACTGCTTTTTAAGTATTCTTCCTGATGTATCCAAATTCCTTAGCATATCCAAAACCTCAGAACAACTTGATGATGTAACAGAAACTATGGACTCTCTCTTTTCTAGCACTTTAAATACAGTTGCTCCTTTACGCTTAAGGAAGGTTAAGGAAAACCGTTTGACACCATGGTATAATGAGCATACTCGCACCCTAAAGAGAGCAGCCCGAAAAATGGAGCGCAGCTGGAGGAAAACAAAACTATAGGTATTTCGTATTGCTACAGAAAAGAATTAAAAACTGCTAGATCCGATTACTTTTCTTCTCTTTTAGAAGAAAACAAACATAACCCCGGTATTTATTCAATACATAATTAATCAATAAGTGGCTGAATTAACGAAAAATAAAGCCTCAACAAGTGTTGACATTTCCCAACACCACAGCAGTAATGACTTTATGAACTACTTTACTTCTAAAATCGATCCTATTAGAGATAAAATTGCAACCATTCAGCCGTCAGCTACAGTATCACATCAGACAGTGCACTATAGACCCCCCTGAGGAACAGTACCCACAACTTGACTCCAAAGAACTTGTTAATTATAGAACAATCTCGAATCTCCCTTTTCTGTCCAAGATACTAGAAAAGGTGGTATCCTCACAATTATATTACAGTTTCCTACTTCAGTGTGTTACAAAAATAGTTTTGGTGTCTTTGGAAAGAAGACCCTTTGGGCTTTACTTTTTATTAACCAGATTTTATAATGCTCAAATATATTAAAAGTTATAGACACTGAAGTGCATTGATTTTTTTTTTTACGACACTTAAATATTTTTTTATTTGATATAAAAATACATTAAATGAGTCCTGGAGCAATCTAGAAAAGTAATGGGTTGAAAGCCACATGTCTCATTAGTTTCTATTTCAAATCTGAATAAGATATCATGAAAAACTCCTGCAAATATTTTTATGATACTGTCTAAATTTAAGAAAATATATTTCCCAATAGTATTGAAGGCTTCTACAAACTATTTAGTCAGTAAACATACTACTGCATAGTTTTTTTCAGTTATAAAACACTAGACAGAAACTTAGACATCATATAAGTGATTTATTTGAGCACTAGAAAACTACAATAAGAATAATTTGAGTAAGAAAAATAAGAATAATAAGAAAAATAAAAAAAGATTTAACTTTGTTTGCCAATTACAGAACATCCTGAGATTGCTAGAAATGCATCTTTTACAATGAATTACGATGCAAATAAGTGCTGATGTGCTGATGGCCACTTATACAGATGGTAATAACACAAATGTGCCATAAAGTAAATAATTCACATTCGTCTCTATTCAATTAGACGCATTCTCTTTGATAGCCGTGATCATACAGTAATAGCGAGCTGATTTGGGCTGATTTGCACTCAAACAGATGGTAAGCATGCAGACACATTCACATTCAACATAAAACACACTCTCACATATATAAAAACTTAAAAAAAATAAACAAACAAAGACAAAGGCGATCGCTGTAAGTTCCGCCTCCATCAGCTGACATGTGCGTCAGAGTGCATCACGAGGGAGCGCCAAATTCAAATAAACTATCTTTCGCCTATCTTTCATTCATTCTTTTTTCCGGTGGATCACCTCATTCTGTTTGTGACACTGTGCGCTGCAAAACCACGTCGTTTATTTACCACCAAGACGCAGTTTCCGACCGTGAGTTATTTCCATAACGAACACAAACAGTTATGTTGCTGAAGAACTGAAACGTAAACAAAGGAATTATGATCCATATTACAACGTTATTGCTTCGTTGGACTAAACGTGCTTCATGAGATGTCGTTCATTGGACCCATACCTTTCAAACTAAACTGGGTTTTACAGTTGTGGATGTGTTTATGACTCATTATTACGACGGATATGGTATATACAGCGTTTCTAATGTTCATGTTTTTTATGTGTACTGCTTACACAAATGTAGCAAATACAGTCTTTATAAGCTTTCCATTCAAAAACAGCAATCTGTCGTCGATGCTTGAGGCTTAGATCTTTATAAGGATACATAGTTTGTCAAGATTAAATTTGTCCCATTTCATTTGATCTAATCATAAACACTGACACGTGCAAGTTGAGAGGCGTTCAGGACGAGGGCGTCGGGGGGCAGGCTAAGAGGTTAATGGAAGTGCATTAGCATGGTTTAAATTGTACTTATAAGACCACCATCAGTTTGTAGCAGTGAATGAAGATGTATCATATCAATCACAAGTGCAGTATGGAGTACCTCAAAGCTCAGTACTAGGGCGCCTACTCTTCATGCTTTATATGTTACCCTTGGGAGAAATCATCAGGAAACATGGTGTTAGATTTCACTGTTATGCTGATGATACTCAGCTCTTTATTTCTTCGCGGCCCGGTGAAACACACCAATTTGAAAAACTAATGGAATGCATAGTCGATATAAAAAATTGGATGACGAGCAATTTCTTACTGCTAAATTCTGAAAAAACAGAGGTGTTAATTATAGGACCTAAAAACTCTGCTTGTAATAATCTAGAACACTGTCTAAGACTTGATGGTTGCTCTGTCAATTCTTCGTCATCAGTTAGGAACCTAGGTGTGCTATTTGATCACAATCCTGCCTCTCTGTATCAATGCTCATGGGTAGCCTAAATGGGTTCCACTCAGATCTTAATATTAAGTATTATACTGTTATCAACAAGATCGAACAAGACATTTTCACCTGGCTAGACCCAATGTTTAGATCTGTTTTGGTATTTATGCAAATTAGCACATATTTGATTAGATTATGCACCATTTGTCCATATTAACAAACAATTTAAAAAACTTGTAATACATTTTTTGTTTGTCTTGATGTAATTAATAAACTTATATCTAAAGGTTAAAAATGTTACCCTATTCACGTGAGAAAAAGAATAGGCTATATTTGGGTCTTTTTTTAAACTTTCCCCTAATGGGATTCTTCTGGGCTTTTTTTATTTACTCAGGAAATATTGATACAAAATCAGTTTGCTTCTGTTGCAATTTGTTCAACCTTTTTTCCTAAATGGACTAGACTATTAGTGATAAATGAAATATGACTTCAATACTTAAACAGAGAACACTTATATAACATAACCTGTGTATTAACGTACAGTGCACGTAACACGGCTGTTACAAAGTCAACACTTAAAACTGCTCATTCTTTTATGTAACCCTATCTCATCGCGCTATAGGCTAAAGTGATGACCTCCTAAACAACTGTCTTCTTTAAGCACCTAACGTTACATGTACTCTGAGAGCTTATCTTACCTACTATACTATCTCTGTAATATTGCTACTCTCTGTTATTAGTTATATCTAACGTTAACCCTTAAACACAGGGGTCGTCAAGTTCGGTCCTGGAGGGCCCATGTCCTTCAGAGTTTAGCTCCGAACTCATGACCGCCAGGAACAAGTTTGATGACCACTGCTTAAACATGTCAGATTAAAAAAATTATAATAATGAATTTACCTGAGACGAGGTGTGAGCGCTTGGCTGCTGATCCGCCATTTCGGCACCAGTGGTTTTAAACTTTGGTGGGGCGCATGCGCACTTCGTTGAATCAATTCATCTTCCCTCGGATAGTAATGCCTGTGACCTTGATGACGTATTTTTGACAGTCGTTTCGCACACCGCACTTTGTGGTCGTAATTCGCATGTCGTGTGTGTAACACAGCTATTGTGAAAACAAGCGCCGTGTCTGTAAACTGTCACAGTCGTGCATTTTAGAGTTGTACTCTAAAAAACACACAAAATCGCGTATCTGTAAACTGTCGTGGCCGTAGATTTTGGAATCCAACCCTGACAAAAAAACAGAATTACGTACAATAGTTTTAAATTACACACGAGTATATTAAAATTACACACTAATGTTTTGAATTACGTACAATTATTTTTGAAAGTGATTTTATTCCATATCCGCCTCCCTCCCTCCGGGAACTGTGAGTGGACACTGTCGCCTTGGGGGAACTGTGAGCAGACGTCGCCTCGGGTGAACTGAGAGCGGATGCCGCGGCCCGAGAAGGTGGTGAGTGGATGCCGCTGCCCCTGGAACTTTCCACATGTGAATGGTGAGCGGACAACGCCGCCTCGTGGGAGTCCTGAGCGGTTACCGCTGCCTTGGAGACATCGTGAGCGGACACCGCCACCTCGTGGGAATCCTGAGCGGACACTGCCGCCTCGAGGGCATCGTGAGTGAACACCGCCGCCTCGTGGGAATCCTGAGTGGACACCGCTGCCTCTTGGGAATCCTGAGTGGACACCGCTGCCTCTTGGGAATCCTGAGTGGACACCGCTGCCTCTGGAGCTCTCTGAGAGGCCACTGCCACCTCGGGGGAATCGTGAGCCGCCACTACTGCCGCCTCGCAGGGAACATCCTGGCTAGCCTTGCCCACCCTGACAGCTGAGCCACTCACCTGCAAAGCCAGGTTGATATACTCCTCCAGAGTGTCCTCGGGGTGCCAGAATGGCATAAGGGACCTGAAAGGCTCGGCTAGGCCTCCCCAGAAGCACAGGCATGTCCTCTCCGTAGCAGACAACTGAGCCGCCCCCACAAGGTTCCTTGCTGCTGTCGCCTCTGTCTTGATTAGTTGGGCTCACTTAATTTACAGCGATATCGTTGACTTGATGATTGCACAGATACTATTTAAACTGAACTGAGATGATGACATCGCTGAATTAAATGATGAACTGCCTTTTTTGAACTGTCATTTTGCATTGTTGATACACTGTTTCCCTAATTAATGTTCAGTTGCTTTGACACAATACTTTTTGTTTAAAGCGCTATATAAATAAAGATGTCTTGACTTGACCAACCCCTTCAATCTCACCTCCACAAATATCTACACTGCATGGAGCTGGATCAACACACGCAAGGCTGCTGGCCCGGACAGCATTCCTTGATGTGTGCTTAGGGCATGTGCTGAGCAGTTTCCAGTGGTCTTCACAGACATTTTCAACCTGTCCCTCACCCAAACAACTGTGCCAACATGCTTTAAGTCCACATACATTGTGCCAGTGCCAAAACACTCCTCCCCAACAGGCCTGAATAACTACCACCCTGTAGCACTCACATCCATCTTATGAAGTGCTTTGAGCAACTGTTCCTAGCACACCTCAAGTACGGCCTCCATTCCCTCCAAGCTGACCATACAACTTGGAGACCTGGACATAAACACATCCCTCCGCAACTGGATTATGGACTTTCTGCCCAACAGACCTCAGCATGTTAGTTCAGGCCACACCTGTTCCACCACCATCACACTCAACATCGGCGTATCACAGGGATGTGTGCTGAGCCCATTCCTCTACTCCCTCTACACCCACGACTGCAAGCCTGTGCATGGATCAAACTCCATCATCAAGTTTGCAAATGACACCATGGTGATCATCAGAGACAACAATGAGACTGCCTACAGGTAGAACAGCAGAGTTTCCTGCATTGCAGGAGGTTCAGCATCTGGCCGCATGGTGCGATGATGACAACTTGCTCTTTAACACCAGTAACACAAAGGAGCTTATGGTGGACTTCAGGGAGAAGAAAGGAAGCACGCATGACCCCATCCAGTTAATTAACAGTTAATTAACTGGATGGTTGCTGAACGTGTCTCCAGCTTCAAGTTGCTGGAAACCATCATCTCGGAGGACCTGTCCTGGACCACAAACACCTCCAGCCTGGTCAAGAAGGCTCACCAGCGCCTCTTCTTCCTCAGGACACTGAAGAAGAACCAGCTGTCTTCAGCCATCCTGTTGAACTTCTTGTAATCGAGAGCACCAGTTGTATCACAATCTGGTATGGGAACTGCTCAGTTGCTGACCACAAGGCACTGCAGAGGGTGGTGAAAACTGCCCAACACATCAAAGGGACACCACTCCCTGCTATTGAGGACATCTAGAGGAAACGCTGTCTACATTGAGCTCGCAGCATTCTTAAGGACTACTTTCACACTGACCATAGACTGTTTAACCTCCTGCCCCCCAGGAGGCGTTTAAGAAGCCTCCGGACAAGGACCACAAGATTCAGGAACAGCTTTTTCCCTACAGCTGTCTTCTTACGGAATTCTGCCATCTAAACTAATGTTGTTGCACTGCACCTACATATCAGTTTCAAACTTCTAATGTTTGTTAGCTGGTTGGAGGTCTTGTGTGCTTGCAGCTCAGAACAGGACGGAAACAATCTCTCCTGAGGAATTTCTCACTATCACCATCAGCGCTCAGAGGGAAGGAGAGGACAGATGAATGAGAAGAGGAGAAAAAACCAACAGCAGATTGAAAGAGCAGGTCAGTGGGATTGATGTCCTAATAAAAGCAGCGTGAACTCTTCCTGTCGGCCTCCGACTCAGAAGATCACATCGAAATCTCTTTTTAATGATTTTACTGTATCAGGAGATGAGCAATCACATATGCGACCACAATGCGGGAAACTCTTCTGTTCTGATTTAACTTTAGTCGAATACAGATCGAAACTAATATTTATCATAAAATTTTTGATTGTGAATGTTACTAGTGCTATTGTGGATTAAGAATAGTTAGAATAACTTAACATGGTGACTTCTAACCACAAAAGTAGGAACTTCCCAGAAGTTTAGATAAAAAGTAAAGCAGACAATAGTGCTGTTGAGTCTCCTTTCTTCTAATGTGAATATGTATAATTACTGCTCTCTTTGATAACAATAGGAATTCTGACAGAACTGAAAAAATTGGGCTTGCATTTTTGTGGTTTATTACCTTTCTAGAGAGGAGAAAAAAATAAATGAAACAAAACCAAACTTTGGCCGTCATGCTAGTCATGCTAGTTTTCTATCATTTTACTGATAAATGTGGCTAGCTCTAACTAATACTGTTGAGCAGTGTTGGGGCTAGTTACTCTCAAATAAAATATTTTTACTCTCAAAAATAGTAATGCCTTACTTTACTTTTATACTCCCTGGAGAAAGTAACTAGTTATATTACTAGTTATATTACTAGTTAAATTTTTTTTCTTAATTACTCCATAATTGCCTGAGATGCATCAGATGGAGGGAGAACATACAAAGGAGGAGTGTTCTTTATGGTATTTCCCTTATGAAAATTAACCATGGTTTTACTACAAATAAAACCAAAAAACCATGGTTACTATAGTTAATCCATGGTAACCACAAATTAACCATGGTTTTGCTAAATTAACCATAGTATAACCATGGTATTTGTAGTAAATCTGTGGTTATACAAATGGTGGTCAACACGCCAAAAAACCATGGGTTACTACAGTCTTACTATAATAAAACCATGGTTATTTTTCGTAAGGGTTATTACGCCAACAACAGACTGGCACTGTCTAGCACAAATAACTACAAACAACTGTACTTGTGCAATCAAGTACAAACAAGTATAAAGATGTCAGCGGTCGTTGGCGCATACTCAGCGCTCTCAAACATTTTCTTTAGCTCACTTTCCATCATGGCGTAACATTTATCTAGCTAGGTACATTGCGAAGGTTTTTTTCTGTCGGAAAATGCAGGTCTGTCCCTGCTAGCGGTATTTTGCAGAGTATCTTTCTAAAAGACAGTGATTCAATGGTAGAAAGAGGTAACATTTCTTCTACTACGTACAAGGCAACAAGCTTATTTATCTCAGATTTTGATGTTGGTAGTACTTTATGTTCAAATGAAAGTTTTTGCTGCTTGTGGGGCTGCTCATTCATGTCACTCTGTCGCTTCGCAACGAGCTTGATGTGTACGTGCTGTTGCTGCAGGTGCTTCTTCAAGTTGGAGGTAGAGTTACAAGCGGTGGAGAGCAGCTTTCTCTCCGGGCAGAGTGTGCACTTCACCGTCAAGTTATTTTCCTTCCGTTGAACATATTCAAAATAATTACTGAATCTCCACCTGTCGAAACTAGCTTTCTGTTGCTGGGAACCTTCCTCTGAAAAGGGGCTTTCCATTGTTGATGCTTCCATTTTTCCCCATCTATGAGGGTGCCGCTCTGCTGCTGGCTGCCAGGTGTCGACCAATCGGTGATGGTAAATGATACCTCGCTCCAAACCCAGACCAATCACTGTTCCATTCACGCCCTCCTCCCCTTCCCTTCTGTTCTCTATGTTGTGTGCCTTGTGTGTGATGAAGGTGCTACTGGCAAATGTAACGCAATTAACTTGCTCGGGAAAACTGTAATAATATTACCATATTCAGACGAATAATGCCTTACACTACCAGTTACTGAAAAAAGTTATATTATTACAGTAACGCGTTATTTTGTAACGCGTTACACCCAACACTGCTGTTTAGTTGAGGTTTAAAATTAATGCATTAAAGCCAGATGATTACAATCCATGCCATATGCTATATATAGTGTTAATTAGCAGTGCTGGGGAATTCTCTGCTTTTCTAAACATTTGGGCCGGTCCTGACAGTAGACGGGATATCAGAGGGTGAACCCCAATGATCTCATCTCTTTCTGAAATCATGTCCAATCAAGCAGTCATTTGTGGCAGACATCCTGCGACTGACTTATGAGCTACTTCATCATGGGTGCACATTCATGCCAAACCCACTTCTACAGTGCAAACTCGCTTCTCATGTTTGCAACCTCCTTATAACACAAAGAAAAAAAAAAGAAGATCATTTTAATTCTCTCCACAAAGTCTCAAATTGCTGATTTTGAGATATCATCAAAAAGCAATTCTATGGAATTTTAGTAGGAACAATCTGAGATAAAGTACAGACTCGAAACATATCCAAGAATTAAATTAATTATCATGTGCATTACAATTTTCCTTTGCGAAGTTACAATACTGCAATTAAATTTTCAGTCAGACCTACAGCCTCTTTCCGCACCTGCACTGATACCCCATTTGTCTGATTTATATTGGAGGCCCAGCAGAGCCCCTGAGAGAGATTTAAACCCCAGTGTGAGTCAATGCACTGCTGTACTGTACCTCCATCTAATTACCTCAACACAGCCAATTACACCACGCTACTTACCAGTCGAGAGCAAATAAGAGATGAGAATTGGACATTAAGTTTTTGTGTTTGATACTGTTTGAAGAAGTTGTTCTAAATGAAGAAGGCAGTAGTTTCAGCTGTGTTGGCTGAAGCATGCTTTGATTGGACTCAAGGACACTTCCTTCTCTGGTTTCCTCAGAGAACATACCACATAATAATGCAGCTCTTCAGACCACTTACAAAATTACAGCTTTTGAATTTGAATTTGCTAGAAAAAGCATCCTTCTAAATGACTGTTTCTGCATGTAACGAGATGAAGAGAACCATACTTTACGAGTATAATTGGCAGTAGGTTGCTCCCAATCCCCTCCCCCAACCCCACCCTCAACCAATCAATCATTTAGCATAAACAGAGCGAAGATCCCAGTAACTAATTTCCTCAGTCCTATTTCCTTTGGCAGCCACTTCACTTCAATTTGTTAAGACGTCCTATTAAATGTGCTGGACAAAGTGGACGGCCCCTGCATTTCAGTGCGCCAGTAAAGAGGGTCAGAGTTGAGCTGGGTGCTGCTAGTGATTATGTGTTTTGATTGGCGTAGCAATAAGCGATCACTGTCTTTGTGTGTTATTAGTTGAAGCAACCGTAGGTAGGCTAAATCCTCAGATGATTTGTTGTGTACGTTTATGTCACAGGTCGGGGGGGCCGAGCCAGACTGCACCCACCCCTGAAACCCAGGATCACCTCGGGGAGCGTACCAGAAGAACCAGACGGACGAGAGTATAAAAAATGAACAAGGTTTTATTTGATTAAAAGCAATTTAAAAGTTCAGTGTTCCTTCCGTGTCTCCCGACCAGAACGGAGCCAGACCTCGGACGCCGGGAAGGCGTGGAGTCGTCGGCAGTTCGTGCCTGTATGGGGCCAGCAAGAGCCAGGGTAGTCTGTCACCCGTCCCGGAGTGAGGGGGGGTATCCGGGTAAGTAGAGCTCGTGGATGTTTCGGTCGAGACCGGGAAAAGGAATAATTCTCGTGTCCACCTCCTTCTACAGGGACATCACATGCAGCATTCGGCCCAGAGAATCCTGCGATCTGCACAGCGGGGTAAGTAATCAACAGTAAGTATGTGTCCTTGAATAAGTAATGGGGCTTACGGCTGGGAGATGCTTCGGTCGAGACCGGGAAAAGGAATAATTCTCGTGTCCACCTCCTTCTACAGGGACATCACATGCAGCATTCGGCCCAGAGAATCCTGTGATCTTCACAGCGGGGTAAGTAATCAACAATAAGTATGTGTCCTTGAATAAGTAATGGGGCTTACGACTGGGAGATGCTTCGGTTAAGACCGGGAAAGGAATAATTCTTGTGTCCACCTCTTTTCATAGGGACATCACATGCAGCATTCGGCCCAGAAGATCCTGCGATCTGCACAGCAGAGTAAGTAATCAACAGTAAGTATGTGTTCTTGCATAAGTAATGGGGCTTACGGCTGGGAGATGCTTCGGTTGTGACCGGGAAAGGAATAATTCTTGTGTCCACCTCTTTTCATAGGGACATCACATGCGGCGTTCGGCCCAGAGGATCCTGCGATCTGCACGGCAGAGCAAGTAATCAACAGTAAGTATGTGTTCTTGAATAAGTAGTGGGGCTTACGGCTGGGAGATGCTTCGGTTGTGACCGGGAAAGGAATAATTCTTGTGTCCACCTCCTTTCATAGGGACATCACATGCGGCGTTCGGCCCAGAGGAACCTGCGATCTACACAGCGGGGTAAGTAATCAACAGCATGTATGTGTTCTTGAATAAGGAATGGGGCTTACGGCTGGGGGATACTTCGGTTGAGTGCCTGGGTGTGGATTACGGTGACGGTGGTGGGCTCTCGGGGTGGTGAGCGTCCGGCATTAACTCTATATATCTTCCCCACACTCTGTAACTTCACTTCAAACGATTTATTGTGCAAACACACCACTTCAGACACGGCACACCCACTCTTAGTGCAAATAGAGCCAGCACTCACCCAACGATGGCTCCGTCCACTTCACAACGTTATCACTCCCAGTCCAGATGTATACAATTGATCGAAGTCCCAGATCAGGTCTCTTAACTTCCCTCCGATAGTGATGGCGCGGCCTGGTCTTCACTTGCTTTACAGAGCTCACACTCTTTCTGTCCTGAATATCTCCACTCGATCGCTGATATATCTGTTGCACAGCCAGATAGCCGAAACCCCACAATAGTCCTCAAATACCTCCACACGCCAGCCCAAACGTCCCAGGAATTCACCTCTCCTAGGGGAACACATCCAAAGAGAAGAACCACACACGGGGGCAAGCCAACCCGGAAGAATAGCCGGGAGAACGAACGACCAAATAGAAACAACAACCATCCATGGTCTCTGCACTTCTCTTTTTATGTGGTTACTCCGCCACCATAATCCTCTCACAGATCGCCACGTCAAACTCCCCACACCAGATGTCAATCTGTCATAAGCGTTGTTATTGTGACATCGGGCGCAACCCGGAAGTGGACCGGTGTTACCGCGACACCGTCCCGAGGGGAACACAAAATTCCGGCGGGACTTAGTTCCGCTTCTCTTTTGTCACCCCGTGACATTTACCTTGAATTTAACCTTGAAACGTGATTGAAAAAGCCTGCTGCGCTGTCGTGTTACGGCTGTGTCAGCGTCTCGTAAAGTTGCCATGTCCTGTAAAATTCTGAAAGGGATACTTATAGGTCTTTATGCAAACTTTACTTTATTAGTTTTTAACTCTTCCCGCAGGGGTCTGTAACTGCTGTTGTATTCTAACCTGTTTACTGTCCCCAGCTTCACCCTCTCTAACCCTGTGCTTTCCCCCTCACTGAGAGTGAAATGGCCTCGCTAGGGCACCCTACACCTCATCAATCATACTGCCCTTCCTTTGCCTGCTCGCAGAAACCCAATTTTAATTTTTCACATGTGCCTCTTTTCCAGCAATTATGCACAGCGTATGAAACACTATTGCAGTTAATTTGGCCATTTGAGGAACAGTTTAGCATGGGCTTTAGTGCTTCTTTATAGAATTATAATAGTTTATTAAGTGCACTTTACAGCCAAGCTGCTGAGCGTTATGAATGATTTTGGCTATTACTGCTTTATAATTCATGCACACATGCATGAACACACACACACACCGTGAACACACACCCGGAGCAGTGGGCATCATTTATGCTGCAGCACCCGGGGTTTCAGTGTCTTGCTTTAAGGGCACCTCAGTCGTGGTATTGCCGGCCCAAATCTCAAACCCACAACCTTAGGGGTAGGAGTCAAACTCTCTAACTACTAGGCCACGACTTCCCCAATTCTTATTCCCCCTTATTATTTCCCCAGTCATGATGTATCAAACATGTATACATTTTTATATATTCCTGTGCTGAGCACAAAAGAATATATTTTGAAGAATTTGGGTAACTAAACAGTGGCTGGTCCCCACTGACCTTAATAGTGGGGGGATTTTTGAGTCCTAATTCAAAAATAAAGTTCGGGAGGAGGTGGGTCACTTTCTTAGCTCGGTAGTGTGACAGCTTTTCCAAGGGGAAATGAGTTAGATTCTCACTGAAATAATGAACGAATAATGAAAGGGCCGTAACCACTATAGGCACAGATCTCTGCAGTAATTAGAAAACAGCTCTCTGTTCATTGTTAGGATGAAAAAGATTTAAAAGTTACATTTTTAGATGTCTACCAATGCTCATCTTTGTCAAACAAAATGGCCAATCAAATCAAAGTAGGCGGAGCTTACTGTTTACAGAAACAAATTCCAGGACAAAGCATCAGTTTAACATTGAAAGATGTGAAATAGAAGTCACAAATCAATATCTGACAATGTTAAACAACCGAACAAAGTTTCCTTCCAAAGTTGCAAATTTAATAAAAGGGCAAAGTTGGAATATTGTATAAAACATATGTGACACATCTGATAGCTTTCTGGCCTCCAGCTGCCGTCCAGGAGTGTGTCAGCAGGCTCCTGCCTTCAGGATACAGACAATTAGCTGTTTCAGCCAAATTATGAAGTGTCAGCTTCCTTTTCTTCTGGAGTGAGTGCTGGTGAAGCGTACGTCTTATGGATGTCAGAGAGCAGTGTCAGTAACACCAGTGCAATTCAACAAGCTGAATATTAAAGCTGTGTTTAACTGGCTGTGTGCACACAGAGTGAGTGCGTGGGTTTTCTGCCATGTGCAGACGGATTGCTCTTCTGCACGGCTCTGACAGGCAGGCTGCTAAACAGCATTCACATGAGGGAAAGCTGTAGCCCATTTATTCCAGATCGGGCAATAACCCTGCATCTGGGCATTGACTCCTAACCAGCTCTCAGGGCAGACCACACACACACACACACACACACACACACACAGAGTGTATGTTCAGGGGGTTAGAGTTTTGCATTATACTTTATTATAGCCTTCAATATTCTACGGACATGAATGACTCCTCAAACCATGCAGCTTTTTGAGGTGAGGTGTGTCGTTATATATATATATATTGTAGGGTTTAAAACCATAGATTTTACTAGCCATGTCTCTTTCCCACACATCCCTGAGAGAATTGAGATGAGCCTAAACAAACCTGTAGAGACACAGCAAACACGGGCCCTAAATACGTTTACAATACTTGTAGCTCCATGGCTGCTGTCAAAGCTCGTTCTGTTGGCGTGATTTTCTAATGAGAGACGTGTGACCACCTATTCAAAAGGATCTTATGCGTGTCCATGCTGAAGGCTCCCCTGCGTGTTTATAAAGGTAAAGGGTAAAGGATTTTATTGTCATTCCAAAGCATGTACATGAGCTGGAACGAAATTAGACACTGAGGCCCGGTTAAAACCATTCACAATAAATAACTAACTACTCACTCATCAATAAATACAATAGATAAAATAACAAATAATACAAGCCCATATTAATATATGGGTACAGTCTCTCCACACACTAAAAACCCTTAAAAATTAGCAGCATAGTAATAAAGTTAGTGCAATCTAATTTAGGACAGCAAGTTCAGTTCATCAATTCTGTAATTTGTCAATATTAAAAAGTCTCACGGCTTCTGGATAGAAACTGTTTTTTAACCGTGATGTCCTAGCTCTGATGCTGCGCAGCCTCCTGCCTGAAGGAAGAGGGTCAAATAGTCTATTGGCAGGGTGAAAGAAGTCTTTCATGATACTTGCAGCCCTAGTCTTGCATCTGTTGATGTATATATCTCCAATTGCAGGGAGACTACAACCGATGACTTTCTCTGCCATCTTAACCACACGCTGTAGGGCCTTCCTCTCTGTTACAGAGCAGTTTCCATACCACACTGTTATACAAGATGTTAGGACGCTCTCCACCACACACCTATAAAAAGATGTGAGAACTGTAGTTCCCAAGCCAGCCTTTTTAAGCCTCCTCAGAAAATACAGCCTTTGATGAGCCTTTTTTACCAGACTATTACAGTTGGATTTCCACTTTAAATCATCGTTGATATGTACTCCTAGATATTTGTAGCTGGAGACAACTTTCACCTCAGATCCCTCAATACAAATGGGAGGGGTGTGCCTCCTATTTGTTTTTCTAAAATCCACAATAATTTCTTTAGTCTTTTCCACGTTAATCCATAGGTTGTTGTCCTTGCACCAGGCCACCATTTGTTCCACCTCTGATCTATAGGCTGACTCATCATTCTGAGAAATGAGTCCCATCACCACAGTATCATCTGCAAACTTGACAACATGATTACTCGGGTGTCTGGCTGAACAATCATATGTCAGCAGTGTGTACAACATTGGGCTCAGGACACATCCCTGTGGTGAGCCGGTGTTAAGAACAATGGTGGAAGAAAATTTATTATGGATTTTTACAGACTGTTTTCTGTTTGTTAAAAAGTCCAGTACCCAGTTGCACAATGAGTAACTCAGTCCTAAAATCTCCAGTTTGTGTATCAATGTCTGTGGAATGATTGTATTAAAAGCCGAACTAAAATCCATAAAAAGCAATCTCACATAGGTGTCTTTGCTGTCCAGATGGGTAAGAGCCAGATGTAAGACTGATGAGACGGCATCTGCAGTGGACCTGTTCTTTCGATAAGCGTACTGATTCTGGTCAGTGCTGCCATCAATTTTCTCACTGATTTGAGTCATGACCAGCCGCTCAAAACACTTCATCACTATTGGGGTGAGTGCTACCGGGCGATAGTCATTCAAACATGACACGGTGTTAGTCTTAGGAACAGGAATAATAGTAGCAGATTTAAAGCATGAGGGTACAACTGCTTTTGACAGTGAGATATTAAAAATGTCAGTCAGTACCTCTGAGAGCTGAAATGCACAGTCTTTCAGAACCCTGCCTGGGATGTTATCTGGGCCTGCAGCTTTCCGTGGTTTGACTCTCTGAAGGACCCTCCTGACATCTTCTGTGGTAACACTGGGTGGCTGCTCACCAGGTGGAACAGTGAGTCTAGTGCTAGGAGTGTTATTAGAGACCTCAAAACGAGCATAGAAAGTGTTTAGAGCATCAGGAAGAGATGGATCTCTGGAGCATTCAATATCTCCTCTTTTATAATCAGTGATGCTCTTTATGCCAGCCCACAATCTCTGGGGGTCGTTGGTAGAAAAATGACCCTGTATCTTGAGAGCATAATCAGCCTTGGCTCTTTTTATGCCGGCATTCAGATTCCTCCTTGCCACTCGAAGCGCCTCCGTGTCACCCTTCCTGAATGCTGAATCTCGTGCTCTCAGAAGTGATCTGACCTCAGCAGTTAGCCAGGGCTTCTGGTTAGGGTGGATAGTTATTGTCTTAGTGGTAGTAACATCATCCACACACTTGCTTATGTAACAGGTGACAGAGGATGCATACTCGTCCAGATCCACCTCTCCAGCATCTGTTGCTGCCTCCTTAAAAACCTGCCAGTCAGTACTTTCAAAGCAGTGTTGCAACACAGAGGCAGCATTACTGGGCCACACTGTAATTGACTTTTGTGTTGGTTTCATTGTCTTCACAGCAGGGCTGTAGGAGGGAACAAGCATAACAGAGATATGATCAGACAATCCAAGGTTAGGAAGAGGGAGTGATCTGTAGGCTCCGCGTCTGTTTGTATACACACGATCGAGGGTGTTATTTCCCCGGGTTGCAATAGTAACATGTTGATAAAACCTTGGTGTAATGTCCGTCAAATTTACATGGTTAAAATCTCCAGCAATCACATAAAATGCATCCGGGTACTTGTTTTGGAGAGAGACTATGTTTTCATGTAGTTCTGCTAGCGCCTCATTAGCTTTTGCGCTCGGGGGGATATAAACAACAATAATGAACACCGCTGTGAGCTCTCGCGGTAGATAATACGGCCGGCATTTTATGGTCATGTATTCAACATTTCCAGAGCAGTGAATGCTAATAATGGAACAGTTAGTGCACCAACCTTCGTTGATATACACGCAAAGTCCACCTCCTCGAGTCTTCCCCGACAACTGACTCCGGTCGGCCCGGTGGAGTAGCATGCCACTGATCTGGAGTACAGAATCTGGTACGTTGTCATTAAGCCATGTTTCCGTCAATAAAAGCACACAGCAGTTCCTCATCTCCTTGTACATATTAATTCGCAGCCTTAATAAATCCATTTTGTTGTCCAACACCCGAACATTAGCTAAAAAAAGAGACGGAATCACCAGTCTGTTATTGTTAGCCTTTAGCTTAGCCAGGAGGCCGGCTCGCTTGCCTCTCTTCTGCTTCCGAGCACACCGCTTCCTCTTGCCTCTGAGCCGGCGTATGTTGCACTGCCATGCCGTTGTCCTCAGTAGTCCCATCCTACCCAGCTCTGACTTAAGATTCTGTGATAGTTTTGCTCCATACATGCTGTTAATTTTGCAGAGTTCAAGTGGATTATACCGCACAAACTTCCTTGCACAGTTTGTCTGGGGGTAATTGGGGACTGATAGGACAGGGCTGCTGTTTTGTCAAACGTTCTTCTGTTAATCCAGAGCTAGAACAACTAGACCCGGCCTGACCCCAAGCCTCGGCCCCAATCACCGTCAGCCGATCATAACTCTTAACTGTCCTGTGTGTTTTGCCCAAACCTGTCAAAATATCCTTCTGTCTCCCTGTCAGACATGCCAATATGATGGCTACAAGACCTTGGCTGTAATTTCCAGAAATCTGTCGAAATTGCTTAAGTTTTAAATGATGTCTAATTGGCCCCTGAGTTGGGTTACAGCGGGTTGCTTCCAATCACAGCCACACGGACTGAAGAACTCGACTCGTTTCCAGCTGTGTAACAATGAGTGCTTCCCAACATCAGAGCCATCGCCAAAGGTTACCATGTGCTCACTGCCATGTTTATTTTGGTAAACGCTTGTGGCACGGCCCATCTGTAATGCTCAGTAAAGGATTCCTCAAGGGAAGAAATTATTTTATAGCTTATAAGTCTGAACCGATGTCACTGGAGAGGCTGAACCACGTGGGAGAATCAGACAGGACATTTTCTCAAAGATTAAAGACAAGGGCCCTTTCAGATTCCACCTTGTTTCTTGGCTACAATCCATTTAATACCCGGATCACCTGCAACCTGAAGCCTTGTCGTTCTCATGGCGTACCGTACACACACAGAGGTTTGCAATGAGAGTGCGGAAGTCACTCATTTTCAGTCTGAGATTTCCAACAGAAGTGGTTATATCCACTTACAGTGGAGCTGACATGGTTCATCTCCAACGAGAATCCTATCTCTGAAGTGTTTTAAGTAGTCAGGTAGGTATTTAGAGCTCATAGCAAGTTTCTGTGATGGCCAGCAAGTCAAATATGGGTATTCATCCAAATATGTTTTGCTTGATCTCATTCCATCCATCCGATCTCCGAACTGCTTGTCCTATGCAGGGTATGTATTCGTCTCCTGCACATCGAACTGGAGGTGTTTCTGCTGAGGCAGAAGTTCTACCTCATGAGCCACTGCTTTATTCATGACTTTATCTCATTAAGGTTGCTTTCACACTTGGTTTGAATGCTTGGTCCGAGGCCTAGTTTGATTGCTCCCTCCTCTCCCTGCTGGACTGTGTCCACATTATATTTCCTTCATTACAAACTGTTGTAATTTTTCGTCATCTAAGCAACAGCTGCTTTCTCCTGTTTCTAGGTACCAAACTATACGGTTGGCCACACTCAAGTTCACATCATCCAAACGAACCAAACTCTTAAGTCAAATGAAAAAGCACCCTAAATGAACTCATACTGCAATAAATGATGTTCTTACTTTGTATTTTTGTCTTGGTTTCCATTACAATTATATCGAAACATTTTCGAATCAAGATGCATTTACTTGAGAAGCAATGTCAATACTATTTAGTATTGTTTTCACTTAAAATAAAATAAAAAACTGCTAATCGGTCAAGAAAAATATTATTCTTTTGTTTTTTTTCAGAAAATAAAACTTAATATCTTTAGTCATTTTGCTTCTCAAGTAAATGTTTAGATGTTTATACTAGAAAACGTGTCAAAAATACAAAGCAACATTTTTTTTAAGTATACAGTATATATGTAAGAAATTAAGATGCATAGAAATCCATGCAAAATATGTACTAAAACTCCCTGAATTCATTTTTTAATGTTGCGTAACGTGAAGCTGTAATCTTTTAGGTTGTACGTTTCAAATAAAAACACATGATCTTATGAGAAGCATCTTTCATTTGTAAGCTCTTAATGGTCTGAATTAACCAGAAATAGGCATAAGCAAAGGAGGACTGAGTATAAAGGCTGTGTCCTGTGTGTGGACTGCTGCGGTGTACTGTACGTCTGGGTGTTTGCCCTGCTCCCTGTGTCCAGGTGGGGCTTTCTCTCGCCCGTGCCTCCGCTTCTCTCTCCAGCCCTCCATCCCTCTCTGGTGCTTCAGCAGACAGCAGCGCTGGGCCGTATTGATCTGAGGGACTCTGTGTTTGTAGTACTGATCATTAATTATGGGTGGCCATGGACTTTGATTATAGGAAGTGCCCGAGGGCTTGGGATAAGGAGCAGGAGTTTTGACAAAGTGTATAATCCATGCCACATGTAGCCGACCTGAGTGTGGCTCTTTCTTGCAGGGTCTGTCTGCTGCTGATGAGAAAGTCATGTCACAATGACACAGTGATGACAGAAGGCTGCGGAAGGGAATAGTCCAGTGATCTCAGACAAACACAGCAGGAATCTGTGTGACATTCACAGTCAAATTCACAGTAAACAGTTACTAGTTCTATACCAATCTCTGCAATTATTAAGTACAATTATTTTCCATTCTAATTCTAGTGAATCTTAAATCCAAACTCTTGCAAGTTGAAACACAATGCAAAACTTATTATACAGGAAACCTTACACTCTTGAAAAATAGTGAAAAAACATACCGATCCACATCAAGTATATGGATGTCAGAAATCTCCTGAGAATGCTTGAGAAGCCAAACTGTTGCAATAGCATCCGCTGTGGATGAACAGGATGAGTTTCAGGTGGTCAGTGTTGCAAGCAGATCATGAAAGGCGCGTAAGTTTCGCTTCTGTTCGAGGATGCTCTGAATCATATAATACGTACTGTTCCATCTGGTTTTGCTGAAGACGTTTCAGGGGCATTTGAAACACAGTTAGTTCTTTTTCATGGTGTAATGCAATATTAATGCATTACTTTGAAAGTAGGTTTCTCCAATAATAGAGTAGCTTATAGAGCAACATATGGCAAATACTGTCTAGCTTTCCTCAGTTCTAAATCAGCAATGTGTCCATCATTACATAGGCCTGTAACGCTGTCATGTGATTATCACATTAGTACTCGAGGACATAGAGGACTTGTGTTTCGTGACCTCCTCGTGAGATTCAGGAGAGTCGAGAGCGTCTCCTTCAGATGCTGATGGACCTCCATGCTAGAAATGGGGTGGGGGGGGCGTCTCTGTTTACACCACTGATCAAGTGTCTCTGTTCTGCTATTATAATAACACACGTGAGCTGAGTCTGTGATCTGTGTGTGTGAGAGAGATGTGCCTCCAGTTCCAGTGAGTGTCATTAACCAGGATACAGCGGCTGAAAGCCTTGTTTGACATTCCAGCACTATCAGTGTGACAGAATAACATGTTTGCTCTGCAGACGCCATTAATCCATAAAGTACAACTTCCTTAAATAATTCATCGAAACACACAATAATGTGATGCAGTCTTACAGCTGGTCCGAAAGGAACTTTACATGCTTTACCTTTATCTAAACTATGGGGAAGTTTTGCAGAAACATATAAAAGGCTTTAAGATGTATGTTTCCCAGCATATTAACTTACAGAGAGTGTTAATGGGTTGGAGGCGCTGGAGGTTTGTAATCACATGGGCCAGAGCTGAATGGACACACCAGCGGTCTGACAGGTGCAGAACAAATCACTTTCAGCTCCTTAATTGTGCAATAGATTATCAAAATGAAAACGACACAAAGAACATATCTTTTTATGTGTGTTATTGTATATAGCAGTAGCAGTATTCGTTTGTTTTGCAGTTTCTCTTAATAGTCTAGTGATAAGAATCTTTAAAAGGACTGAAATGATTGCAAATTATATGTGTATAAAAACGTAATATCGTTGGACTAAAATACAGTCTGAGTTGGTGTTTTCATTGAGTGATGGTGACTCTGTGTGGCTGATTGAGCTGTAATTAACCTGTGATCAGCAGATCTTTGTGTCATGATAACGGGTCAAAGCACCTTTCACTGCAGAGCCACAGCTGTCTGCAGGGGTCCCACCATACACATCAACTATTTAACAATAAAACTAATAGTAATATGTATTGTTTGTAGCTTCTTTTCTTTTGAGGATATAAGAGATGGTCGTTTTTCTGGATTTTTTAAGAACGGTCTTTCCAGGAATTCAGTTTTTCATGAGATGTGTCATGCAGTTAAGGAGAATTTTATTTTGTGAATCTGACTCCTGAAATGCAGAAGTCATTAGTTTTCATTCAGGGCGCTTGTTTGCCTCCACTGGAAAATCCAAATAGTATAAGACCTAAGTGAAAGGAATGTGATCCATACATATGTGTGTTTGCACAAAGTCTATATATGCCCTCTATAAATAAGTTTTGCTCTGGGCACATTTATGGCAAACACAAACAAAATTTGTGGTCCTTCCAGTGAAGGTTTGATGTAAAAAGCTGTGGAACCTTTTATGTGATCTGGCATCCAGGAGCCTTGAGAAAATATTATGCTTTCCACTGGTTCGAGTTCCTCAGCTGCGCTAAAGGAAAAACACTTGGAGAAATGAGGGGTCAAATGTCCAAAGTGGGATTTTCGTCACATAAACTGTGAAGATACACACACTCACAGTCAGCGTGCAGAGTGCACTGGAGAGCGTGAGAGTAAAGAGAGAAGGGCACAGATCACCCATGTAGATGGCTGGGATGGTGCAAACCTCTCACTAACCTGCAGTAGACCAGACTTCCTGTCTGAGCTGCATGCTTGCATTATGGGAGTGCAGCAGATTCACTGAGTGTGGGGCCACAGTACAGTTATTCCTGTTCATCTGATCTGTGAACATATACCTGAGGCATGCCTGGATCATATGGGTAAATTATTATAATGGGGCATGAGATGTGCAGATCCATGTGCAAGATTTTATTACAAAGAGACATGGTCTTAACAGGCATGGGTCAAACACTGGCAAACAGGTTTATAGAGGGCAAGACAAAGAATAGTCCTAGGGCAAGCATGGGTCATCGATGAACAAACAATATCCAGAGGGGTAAGCAAGAGGGGTAATCCAGTATCCAGAGCAAAGGGTCAAAACACGGGAAACAGGGCAAGGCAGGAAAAAGACTAAACTATAAAAACTAGCAACTAAGATAAGACTATGAAAACTATAAACCGAAACAAGACTGTGAAAACAAACACAAATGTCTTGGTACCGCAGCTATTGCTAGCAGAGGGATATGTGCAGAATAGTGTTGTGTGGGTGGGCTCATAACCCGCGGACCCCACGGGTAACTAGTGGTCGGGTTGGGGCGGGTAAAAAAATTGTCAATTTATTTGCCGGGCGGGTCATTAAACAAAAAAAAAAAAAAAAAACATATATGTTGCATGCAATTCCCTATAGACTATATTTAATATTTGGAATATCCATTTTCATATTGTATTAGGTTCTTTGATAAGGTTCCAGTACGAAAGCTCACATAACAACGTAACTTGCGTGATGTCCCCGATGCGCGGGCCGTCTCATTACTTGCAGACCCTGTGGGTCGGGTAAAGAAATTTTACTTTATTTGCAGTGTGGGCTGGGGCAGGCCAAATAATTTCATAAACGCAGGACCCACTGGTTGAAAAAAACCCCACCAGCACATCACTAGTTCAGAATACTCTGCAGTTTACATTTACATTTACATTTAATCATTTAGCAGACGCTTTTATCCAAAGCGACTTACAAATGAGAACAATAGAAGCAGTCAGGTCAACAAAATAGAACAACAACAGAATACAAGTGCCATGACAAGTCTCAGTTAGTCTAGTATAGAACGCATAGCCAGGTGTATATAAAAATTTTTTATTTTTTTTTTTATAATTAAATGAAAAAGACAAGAAGAGGAAAAGTACTGGTGTTAGTAGGTTAAGTGCAGGCGAAAAAGATGAGTCTTTAGATGTTTCTTGAAAGTGAGTAAAGACTCCGCTGTACGAATTGAGATTGGGAGGTCATTCCACCAGCTGGGCACAGTCCAGGAAAAGGTCCGTGAGAGTGATTTTGAATTTCTTTGGGATGGCACCACAAGGCGTTGTTCACTTGCAGAGCGCAAGCTTCTGGAGGGCACATGGGATTTAACCAGTGAGTTTAGGTAAGTTGGTGCCGTGCCAGTGGTTGTCTTGTAGGCAAGCATCAGTACCTTGAATATGATGCGAGCAGCTACTGGTAGCCAGTGTAACCTGATGAGGAGAGGAGTAACATGAGCTTTTTTTGGCTCATTGAAGACAACCCTCGCTGCTGCATTCTGGATCAATTGCAGAGGCTTGACAGTACATGCAGGAAGAGCCAGGAGAGCATTACAATAGTCCAGTCTGGAGAGAACAAGAGCTTGGACAAGAAGTTGGGTTGCTTGCTCTGACAGGAAGGGTCTAATCTTCCTAATGTTGTATAAGGCAAACCTGCAGGACCGGGTCGTTGTAGCAATGTGGTCAGTGAAGCTTAACTGATGATCCATCACAACTCCTAGGTTTCTGGCTGTCCTCGAAGGAGTTATGGTTGACGAGCCCAGCTGTATAGAGAAGTTGTGATGAATCAATGGGTTAGCTGGAATCACCAGTAGTTCAGTCTTTGTAAGGTTAAGCTGAAGGTGATGGTCATTCATCCAGCTAGAAATGTCACTCAGACAGGCTGGAATGCGAGCAGCTACCGTCGGGTCATCAGGCTGGAATGAGAAGTAGAGTTGGGTGTCATCAGCATAGCAGTGATAAGAAAAGCCATGCTTCTGAATGACAGATCCTAAAGATGTCATGTAGATGGAGAAGAGAAGTGGTCCAAGTACTGAGCCCTGAGGAACCCCAGTAGCAAGGTGTTGTGACTTTGAAACATCACCCCTCCAGGACACACTGAAGGATCTGTCAGAGAGGTAGGACTTAACCCACAGGAGAGCAGTTCCAGAGATCCCCATCTTTCTGAGAGTGGACAGGAGAATCTGGTGATTAACAGTGTCAAAAGCAGCAGACAGGTCCAGTAAGATGAGTACCGAGGATTTTGAAGCTGCTCTTGCTAGTCGCAGGGCTTCAGTAACCGAGAGCAGAGCAGTCTCAGTTGAGTGGACACTTTTGAAGCCAGATTGGTTGCTGTCCAGGAGGTTGTTCTGTCCAAGGAACATAGAAAGCTGGTTGAACACAGCCCGCTCAAGTGTCTTTGCTATGAATGGAAGAAGGGATACCGGTCTGTAGTTTTCAAGAAGCGCTGGATTTAGAGATGGTTTCTTGAGCAGTGGGCTTACCCGAGCCTGCTTGAATGCTAAGGGAAATGTTCCAGATTGAAGAGAGGAGTTGATAATGTGAGTAAGTGAAGGTATGACTGAAGAAGAGATCGCTTGAAGGAGGTGAGTGGGGATAGGATCAAGTGGACAAGTAGTAGGATGATTGGACAGGAGAATTTTGGAGACGTCCATCTCTGAGAGTGGGGAGAAGGAGGATAAAGAGTGTGCATCAGTCATTGTGAAGTTTTCCTCAGTCTGTGGTGTGGAGAATTGTTCACTGATGGATCTCGTCTTATTTGTGAAGAAAGTTGCAAAGTCGTCCGCTGTAAGAGTCGATGGAGGAGGTGGAGGCGGCGGATTAAGAAGAGAAGAGAAAGTCTTGAATAGTGTCCGAGCGTCACAGCAGCTGTTAATTTTGTTGTGGTAGTAGGATGTTTTAGCTGTTAAGACCTTTGCAGAGAAGGAAGAGAGGAGTGATTGATACACACTGAGGTCCGTAGAGTTTTTTGATTTCTGCCATTTCCTCTCTGCAGCCCTGAGTTTAGAGCGATGTTCACGGAGAACCTCGGACAGCCAGGGGGCAGATGGGGCAGTGCGTGCTGGTCTAGACAACAGTGGGCAAAAGTTGTCCAAGCAAGATGTTAAAGTGGAGCAAAGAGTGTCCGTAGCACTGTTCGTGTCCAGAGCAGAAAACTGAGAGAATGGTGGAAGAGAGGATGAAACCACAGCAGATAGGCGAGATGGAGAGAGTGAGCGTAGGTTCCGTCGAAAGGTGACCTGCGTTGGAGTGTGTGCCACTTCAGGAGTGAGTGCTAGGTTAGCAGTAATGAGGAAGTGATCAGAGGTGTGCAGTGGAGCAACTGAAGAGGTGTCCACAGAGCAACCACGCGTGTAGATGAGGTCAAGTTGGTTGCCCGATTTGTGAGTCGCTGTAGTGGACATGAGCTTGAGATCAAATGAGGTGAGCAGAGTTTTGAAGTCAGCAGCCTGGGGTTTATCTAAGTGGATGTTGAAGTCGCCAAGCAGTACCAGAGGAGTACCATCTTCAGGAAAGTTTGATAGCAGCACATCCAACTCCTCCAAGAAGTTTCCCAGTTGACCTGGAGGATGATAAATGACCACAAAGTGGATTTTAACAGGGTGGGTTACAGTAATGGCATGTGATTCAAATGAACCAGTACCTGATGGCTGAAGTTCAAATTTCCATTCTTTGGATATAAGGAGACCCGTACCTCCACCCCTCCCAGTGGTACGAGGAGTGTGGGAACAAGTGAAATTAGTAGAGAGGGCTGCAGGGGTGGCAGTATCTTCAGGTTTGATCCAAGTCTCTGTCAGTGCCATGAGGTTGAGACCGGAATGGGTAGCAATAGAGGAAATGAAGTCTGCTTTGTTAACTGCAGACTGGCAGTTCCAGAGACCAACTGGAATAGAGAGCATAGTAGTAGAGGTCAGAGGGACATGGCGTAGGATTGTCAGACAGGCCTTCCTGCGACGTACATAGCGTGCTCTCCGAGTGTTAGTAGTGATAGTAGAGATCTGAAAGCACATAGTGACTACAAGTGTAAGATATATTTGAGAGCAAACTTTACAAAGAGTGCCAAAAAAGAGAAAAGCAATACTCAAGTGCCCTGTCAGTGTCCTTGCTCGGTGGAGTCGCGCAGGTAGAGTCGATTGTCTTTACACTCGTCGGTCTTCACACGAGGAGGGTTCACACGAGGGTTGCCGCGACCGCTGCCGCGGTGAAACCTAGTGCTTTGTATTAGCCTGATTACTTGTGATTGAAGTCAGCTGGACACGCCTCGCTATTTAGCAGATCGAAACCAGGCAGTCCCGCGATAGGCAAACGCAAAACCAAGCGCCACTTTCAGCACGTATTAACCACGGTAAGACACACACAATTTAAACCAAAACAAAAACTTTCCTAGCAATGATGATCACACACTAGTCTGATGAGAAAACAAGACAAAACACTCACAAGCTGCTGTCCTTCTATGTTGCTCGACTGTTTCTTCTTTGTGAGAAGAAGTCCAATGCTTATAAAGCATGTCCAAGTGGCCGCATCATCTTACTGGGATGAGGAAGAGTCAATTTTAAGGACTTGCGGAAACAGCTTAATATCAAGAATATGATATTTATTAACAGAATGAACAGGAACAACTAATTATCTTAACATCAGCTCACACACCCAATCGACAATCCATTCTCGTAGTAGGCCTATTACAACTTTATTCTTGAAATATTTTTACTTTATTCTCGAAATATTATAACTTTAATCTCTTAATCTCAGAATTTTTTCAATTTTTAATCTCAAAATGATTGCAGTAGTCGTCAGGAATGCTTCCTGATCAAATCTCTTTCTCGATGTCCTGTACCTGCCAGACCCTCTTGATTGATCACGACGCGCCCCTAAACACCCCCCTCTTGTTTCCTGTTTTGGTTGGGAGAATGTTATCAGGTGGTTGGCTGGTCCTCCTATTGTCCCCTAGCCGTCCCGTTTGGGGGGTCAGACCAGTTAGTGGTTACCTCTTGAAACAGCATGGTGTAGAGCGAAAGGTCGTCTCCTTTGCTTGGAGTCTCTATGCTTCTTCTGAGCTCCAGGGTGATCTGAGTGCTCCACAGGGCAGCATGGACGTGCCCACAGCTGCTGGAGTCTGCAGGACAGGACTGAGCCCAGTAAGTGGTGTTACAGCTCTAATCCTCTCAGACCCATAAAGCAGCACCCAGCAGCCCTCATCCATTTAGCTGGAGCATCACGAAACCCCAGGGTCCGGCTGATTAGTTCCACTGACCTAAGAGCCATTTGGTGCCACACCCTTCTGGCACTTTGGATGGCGTGATGAGATGCTTCGCTATTTCAGAAACGCTGCCAGTGGGTACATTTTCATAGCAAAAATGTACGGCTAGCAAGTCTTGATAGCCAGTTGTGATCAAATCAAGGTGAATCCAACAAAGAAAAAAAACTTGGAAAAAGAAAGAATTCTAGTAAATATTTGTCTTTCTAGTAAAACGGACATCAAATTACATTATTATTATTTTTCTATTAATCTGAGGCACTATTTTTGCTGTGCACACCCCACACAGTTCCTCAGGCTATTGTGACAAAACAAACATTTCCCTTAAAAACTGTAAATTACATTAAAATCACATTACTTTACTGGAATTAATTTTATTCATTTCAACTACCTTTTATAAACTACTAAATATAGACTTAATTGGCCTGTTTTCTTTTTATTTAGGGGTGAAATGTTACCTCATAAGTCACATAGCTGCAGCTTAAAAACACTCTTGAAATGGCAAAGCGTTATGAGCTAGACACACTGTAAACAAAAATCTCTCTCTCTCTATATATATATATATATATATATAGATAGATAGATAGATAGATAGATATAGATATATCATATTTTTTTTACAATTATTTCAAATTTTTTAAATCAAAGTGGTACCAGCTTGTTTGTAGCACCTTTTGGCCCAGTTTGAACGCTTCTCTCTCCAGCAGCTGAAGATGCCTCCAGAGGAAAGCTGCAGGCCTCAATCAGTAAAAGATGATTTCAGGCCTCATGATGCTGATCCCTGGATCTCCAGACGGTGTTCAAAGCGATCTGTTTAATGGCTAATGTTTTTACCGCCCTCCTGCTGCTGCAGATAGTCAGTCAGACTCACCCTCAGGCTGCAGATCCTCTCACGGACAAGACACCCCGCTCACCTCATCATCAATAACATTACGCCAATGCATGTGCACTCACCCCTATTTATCTTCTTTTCAGCATTAACTTTTTCCAAAAAGTTGTCGAAATCCAGGTCAAACAGAGTGTCAACATGTAGCACTTTGAGTATGGCAATGTCTGAATAGGCTTGTCTCCCTTTTATACATGAAGTACTCAGAGCATCTTGGCTCAAAGTAGGGCAATGTGGACTCTGGATCAACAACAAGGTGTCCATTAAGCAGCAAAGCTGAGGTCCACAGTCCCCTCCAGTCTTCCAGACCACTGTCCTGAGTGAGTCTCTGTGAGTCTGGAAGTTCCTCTCAAGAACCATTTCTTCCTGTTTAGAATGCTCTTGATTGATAGGAATTGAAATGTACAGTGTAAGGCCAAATGTTGTGGACGTTTAATTTCCAAAGTATTCATTGGGATTCAGGTCAGTTAGTATGGTTCAAAAACACTTATTTTCGAGTCTACTTCAACTTGTCAACATGTCAGCTAGGTATGGCCTTAGTTTGTGATGTGCTGTTGGAGATTGGTGATCTAACCCAAGTGGACAGGGTCAAGCTGGGCTGAAATGAGGGTGCTTGAGCATGCATCTCATCACCAGGCTGAAGGCCAGAGGTCTGGTGACTCCAGAGCGACTGGTCGGCGGCGTGAGCCCCACACTGAGAACTTAGAGACGGGCTCTGCTAGATGAGATAATGCTAATGAGGACTCACAGGGTGAAACAAAATGGCTTAATTGTATTGAGTTCTTCCGTGTTAGAGCACAAAGGCTTGGGGAGGTTACGCTCACACATGAGGCTTATTGTAATCTCTCTGTAATTTCCAAGCCAAGGCATCTTCTCATGGGAGCAGAGGGCCATCCTCGCTGCACTATTCACACATATCCTTAAGGAAGTATCAATTCCTTACTAGGAAGAGACACAAAAGCTTGACAAAACCACATTCAGAGCACCTTTGTTGGGTGTAGAGCCATGATAGACATCTACAGTGTTGAGAGAGAGGCTCATTCAGACGCAGGTCAACTGCAGAGGACTGAAACCGAGCCATGGCTATAAGATGGCAATATGGAGCTGAGATGTGTTGTGCAGTATTTACATGCTGTGACAATGGTTTGTTTGGAGCTCTTTTGAAGCATCTTAGTCAGAGGCCACTGGCGCTCCTGCTCTCTCCCTCCAGCTTTTGACAGGAAGCTCATGATTTTTAACGTACGCAGCATGCATAATGGATCAGGGTGCACAATCACATACAGGCTGTGCGAGCCAGCGGACGCAGCAAGCACCTGTGCTGAACAAAGATGGCCTTTCTGCCATGGATGTGTACCCTGGTACCCGCTGTCACCGATCCCAGCTGCACTGCATTCAGCCTGACACACATTCATCTCGCCCAGCACCGCCGCCGCTCATAAAGAGCTCTTTATTTGCTTATTAACCCCAGTAAGAAAGCCCTTGACAAGCATTCTGGGAATGAGTTTGTGATTGTGAGGCTCTCACATGTGTGGGCCAGTGACTGATGCACATGTAGTGCCATCCCCGTTTGTCAGGGTATTTTACTGTGGTATTAAAATGTCATCTGTCAGATGTGCTTCTCTTCACTAATTCAATTCAATTCAATTCAAGTTTATAGCTCCTTTTACAATACAAATCGTTACAAAGCAACTTTACAGAAAATTATGTTTCTACAATATTTAGTAGTAGCTTATAAGTGACACGTGACTGTCAGTTTGTCCAGGTTTGACAGGATTTTTAGAAAAAATGAATACAAGACGTAGTCAGCCAGAGGATGAACATTATTAATATTATTAATTAATAATTATTATATGATGCAGTCACACTTGTAGCAATAATTGTTAGTTCTGTTTGTTGATTCAGGGTTAGCATCATCTGAGGTCCTCTGAGTTTTAGCAGCATCTCTTCTCAGGTGTTCTGGATCCAGACTGGAGATTGTGTAAATCCTATTTACCACGGGATGAAGATCCAGAAGAAACAGAGAAACACATAGAGACATCATTAGCATAGCTGCTGATCCAACAAACAAAAATTAGTTTAACCCAAGCTAATGAATAAAAAAGCACCTTTGATCAGATGCAACTACACTCACAATTTAAGAGATACATTATTTGAATGCTTGGCGAAAGAGATGTTTTTTTAATCTAGATTTAAACAGAGAGAGTGTGTCTGAACCCCGAACATTATCAGGAAGGCTATTCCAGAGTTTGGGAGCCAAATGTGAAAAAGCTCTACCTCCTTTAGTGGACTTTGCTATCCTAGGAACTACCAAAAGTCCAGCGTTTTGTGACCTTAGGGTGCGTGATGGGTTGTAGCGTGGTAGAAGGCTAGTTAGGTACGCTGGAGCTAAACCATTTAGGGCCTTATAGGTAAGTAATGATAATTTGTAACTGATATGGAACTTAATAGGTAGCCAGTGCAGAGACTGTAAAATTGGGGTAATATGATCATATTTTCTTGACCTGGTAAGGACTCTAGCTGCTGCATGTTGGACTACCTGTAGCTTGTTTATTGAAGAAGCAGGACAACCACCTAGAAGTGCATTACAATAGTCCAGTCTAGAGGTCATGAATGCATCAACTAGCTTTTCTGCATCAGAAACAGATAACATGTTTCGTAGCTTGGCAATGTTTCTAAGATGGAAGAATGCAGTTTTTCTAACATGGGAAATATGATTTTCAAAAGACAAATTGCTGTCTAATATGACACCCAGATTTCTGACTGTAGAGGAAGTAACAGTACATCCGTCTAGTTGCAGATTGTAATCTACAAGATTCTGTGTAGTGTTGTAGTGCTAACACTCTGTTAGCTTAAATAATTGAGAAGTTTCATCTGGTCTCATTGCTGAGTATCATCAGCATAACAGTGGAAGCTAATTCCGTATTTTCTAATAATATTACCAAGGGGCAACATGTATATTGAAAATAGAAGGGGACCTAGGACGGATCCTTGTGGCACTCCATATTTTACTGATGATAAATGAGATGACTCCCCATTTAAGTAAACAAAATGGTAGCGATCGGACAGGTAGGATCTAAACCATCTTAGAGCCTGCCCTTGAATACCTGTATAGTTTTGTAATCGATCTATGAGTATGTCATGATTTAATGAGTCTGTAGTGCATTATAACACTCTTAACTGCGATAAAATGCATCTGCATCCCGATCTCAAGAGTTCTGAAGAGCAACATGTTTTATAATAAGTCAGACTGGCAGAAAGTGTCCCAATAAATCTTAAATGCATAGTAGTTTAAGACATATAAAGTGGTGTATTTTCATTACAAATAAACACATTTTCACATTTTGCTCCCAAATTCTCTGTATCTAGGAAGGATTTCTTGAGTATACTTTTTTTTGTACTATACTTTTCTCTGTATACTTCTGTACTATAGATGTAGTTGATGGAGTGATGTTTAAGCTCTTTGTCATTTTAAAATATGCCATAAACAAAAGTTTGCAGAGGCATCAGAAGAGTCTGAGAGAATAAAGATGTGTGTGTGTGTGTGTGTGTGTGTGCGTGTGTGCATGTCTCTGCTGGTATGCTCTGTGCTGCTAGTATTGTGCAGGACATGCTTTATACATGCAGAAATCTGGACACATATCCAGGGCCAGCTGCACACACAACAAAACCAGCACCCAGCTGCAGACTTGAGTACAGACTGCCCCCCCCCCCCTGTGTGTGTGTGCGTGTGTGTCTCCCTCTCTGTGTGTCTCTCTCTCTTTCTATCTGTGTGTGTGTGTGTGTTTGTGTTTGTGTGTGTGTGTGTGTGTGTGTGTGTGTGTGTGTGTGTGTGTGTCTCTCTGTGTCTCTCTCTCTGTGTGTGTGTGTGTGTGTCTCTCTCTCCGCCCTGCACTCACTCTCCTCGTCCATGTCCTGGGCCACAGGCTTGTTGTAATGCTAATAACTTTGCTGAACAGAAAAAGAAAGATGTTAAATGTTGTTTGCAGTCAAAACATAAAAGAAAAGAAAAAGAACAGAAAGACCATTAGAAGCCACAATGAATTACAGCCATGTGATATCAAATGAGTCTGATTTCGACAATGAGTTTGATTTCCATGTGCATGCATGAAGAACGATGGCGCTGTGAATGAATGGCAACAGTCTCTGTCAAGTTACAAAAGATGAATAATCCAATAAAGGACCGTTAAAAGGGACGGTTCATTTACTCATTTACTAATCCTCGTGTAGTTCTAAACCTGCAAGAGTTTCTTTCTTCTGCTGAACATAAATGTATTTGTCAAAAAGAAATTTTGAAGAATTGTGGTGAACAAATAGTTGCTGGTAGCCATTGACTTCTGTAGTATTTTATATTCATACTATGGAAGTCAATGTGGATAATTTGGAAATAGTTTTTCAAGAGCAACCTGGCTAAGATCACACACAGTACACACATAATTTAAAATAATACAAGAACAAGAACTACAAATGCATAATCTAAAATCCTTAGTGTTCAATGGTTTGTGATGCAGACACACACACACACACACGTGCTTGTCTTGGCTCTCCTCCCACAGGCAGGTCTGAACGTGACTGTGGTGATGCTGAAGAACAGATCCGAGCGTGTGCCTCTCAGAGTGATCAGTCCAGTGTGGGACAGCAGACACCGTTTCACTTCCGTCCTTAAACTCATAGTTCACCTTCAGTTGCTGGTCACCACTGACTTCCATAGTGGGTTTTCAATACTATGGAAGCAGTTCAACTGAAGGTCAACTTTGTGTGTGTTTGTCTGAGTCAATCCGAGGCCTTTTGATATAACCACTTATTTTAACAATGGAAATGCCATGACTTTTCTTGATATGTCACAACAGTTTTGCCACATTCTCAAAGAAAGGAAAACTCCCTGATGTTGTTTTTATTTTATTTTATTTTATTTTTTTCTCTATAATCTTTCTTACTATCACTGTCTGTTTGTTCGTTTTTTTTTTTTTTGAAGTTGTAAAATATAACTTAATTCACACCATATTTCTGATATTATCGATCAATCTTATCAGATTAACTTTGATCGTTCACTCTTCCGTGACTGCAGTACACCTGCAAAGTGACATGTACAGTTTATCTATCTCTGTCGCTGATGAGGGATTCACATGTGATAAATTCAGGGAAATAGTTAGGCTGACAGAGAAGATTTCAGAATTAGAGACGCGCATCCAAACTTTAATTGAGGACAGTAAGAATGTTAGGGCTCTAGATATGGCTTTGGATGCGTCTAGCTCAGGGATTCCTGTACATTGTCCGGTTCCAGCAGAGCCCCTGCAGCAGGGCAACTGGGTGACGGTGAGGCAGCGTAGTCGTGGGTCAAAACACCACTCTTCTGTTCCGATCAAAACATTAAACAGGTTCTCCCCACTCAGTGATAATAATAATAATAATACATTTTATTTATAATGCGCTTTTCTAGAACCCAAAGCGCTACAGACAAATACAATTAAAAAACTACAATAAATGCAATACAAAGTAAAAAAAAAAAAAAAAGTATAAATCAATTCATTATAGTACAACATAGTAGAATATTACTGATAGTCCATAAAAGCAATTTTAAAAAGATGAGTTTTCAACAGCTTCTTAAAACTGGCTATTGTGTGAGCTTCTCTAACAGCAATGGGGAGCGCGTTCCATAACCTGAGTGCAGCAACAGAGAAAGCTCTCTCCCCCATTGATTTTAATCTATAGGGAGGCTGTTGAAGAGTAAGGGAATCAGCAGACCAAAGGGAACGAGAAGGCATGTATCGGGTGACTAAGTCACAAATATAAGAAGGGGCAGTTCCATGTATAGCTTTATATGTTAATGTTAGAGTTTTAAAAACGATACGTGACTGTACAGGAAGCCAATGCAAACTATAAAGCACACCTGTGATATGCTGACGTGATGGAGTATATGTGAGAATACGAGCAGCTGAATTCTGGATATACTGCAGGCGTTTGATTAATTTAGCAGGTAAGCCAATGAATAGTGCATTGCAGTAGTCAATGCTGGAAGTAACAAATGCATGAATAAGCCTTTCAGCGTCGGGTGGAGTGAGGAAAGGCCTAATTCTTGCAATGTTTCTGAGGTGATGGAAAGCAGATTTTGTAATACTCTTAATGTGAGAGTCTAGTGTCAGATGAGTGTCAAAAATTACTCCAAGGTTACGAGCCTGAGCAGATGGAAGTACTACACTGTCATCCATAGTCAAATTAAGATTACTACCCTTATGAATAGCTGCTGGTGTGCCAATGAGTAGAACCTCTGTTTTAGAAGAATTTAGTTTTAAAAAATTATGGTGCATCCATGTTTTTATTTCCAGCACACACTCTGAAAGAACTGTTGAGGTGTGAGTAGGATCAGACTTGGAGCTGATGTAAATTTGCGTATCATCTGCATAAAAGTGATACCCCAAACCATATTTCCTAATAATTTGTCCCAAAGGAAGCATATACACACCAAACAATATAGGACCCATTACAGATCCCTGAGGAACCCCATGACAGACCTGTCCAAGTTCAGATTTGTTGTTTCCCAAAACAACATACTGGGTACGATCAGTGATGTAAGATTTAAACCAGTTTAGTACCGTACCAGTGATACCAAGCCATCTCTCCAGCCTGTTTATCAGGATAGAATGGCACACTGTATCAAATGCAGCACTAAGATCCAACAGGACCAGGATGGTGGAGGCTCCAGAGTCAGCTGAGATAAGCAGATCATTCATAACTCGAACCAGGGCTGTTTCTGTACTATGTCCCTTTCTAAACCCAGACTGAAAAGGTTCAAAGACCTTGTTGGAAGTGTGAGTGGAGTTGTGCCACAACAACACATTCTAAAACTTTAGCAAGAAAGGGTAAGTTTGAGATAGGTCTGTAATTAGATAGATCTGACTTATCACATCCAGGCTTTTTAAGGACTGGTGTAATAGCTGCAATTTTAAGGGCTTTTGGAACTGAACCAGTAATGAGGGAGGTGTTCACAATGTTTAAGATGAGGGGGCAAATTGACGAGAGACATCCCTTTAGAACAGATGTTGGGATTGGGTCAAGAGTACATGTAGTTGTATTCATTGCCATCACTAATTTCAGAATACAATCATTAGTGACTATGCTAAAACTAGAAAATGCACTTTCGGGAAAACTAGGGGGAAAGATCACAGGGACTGCAGAGCAGGGTACCAAACTGATAGACTTATAGATGATTTCAATTTTTTCCATGAAGAAACTGAGAAACTTGTTACACTCCTGTACGGAGGAACAAATTGGTGACTTGATTGGTGCAAGAAGGCTGTTGATTGTCTTAAAAATCTTATTTGGGTTTGCAGCACCATCACTAATAATAAATGAGTAGTACTTTGTTTTTGCTTCTTTGAGTGCTTCAGCGTATTGACTCAAATGACCATCATACATAAGTTTATGAACTATCAAACCCGATTTCTTATATTGACGTTCAAGCTGCCTGCTTTTCATCTTCATAGCCCTTAACTCAGTAGTGTACCATGGAGAAGATTTACTAAATGAAACAACTCGTTCTCTCCTAGGGGCTAACTCATCCAAAGCAGATGACAAAATAGAATTATAGTGATCAACAGTTTCTACACCTGAGTGCTCTGAGATTGTCATAGTTAAGATTCTTGACATTTCTAAAACTAATGACCCTTGTTTGAGTACTACTTAAAAGTGGAATATTTAAATTAAAAGTGAGAAGCTTATGATCACTGATACACAAGTCACTACTATCTAGGTTATCAATGTCCACTCCAACAGAACATACCAGATCTAGTGTGTGACCTTTATTATGAGTGGGAAATTTCACGTGCTGAATCATGTTAAAACAGTCTAATGCATCCATGAAATAAACTGTTAAATTACTATTTGAGTTGTCCACATGAATATTAATGTCTCCAGTCACAATCATTGCTGGACAAACAGCACTAAGAGATGTAAGTAGCTCTGTGAGTTCAGTAAAAAACAAAGGATTTGGTTTTGGAGGTCGATATATGAGCACAATAAGGACAGGTGAGACTCCGTTCACTTTAAAAGCAATGCACTCAAATGATGATACACAGGGAATGGTAATTTCCGTGACAGATACATCAGCTCTATAAATAACAGCGAGACCGCCGACTTTACCACTTTGACGTGGTCTCTCAATATATGTATATCCCGGTGGAGCACTCATATTTAAGTTTATGAAATCGTTTGGCTGGTGCCAAGTCTCACAAATACAAAAAAAGTCCAAAGCATTGTCCGATATGATATCATGAAGTACAGCAGTCTTATTATTCATTGAACGAACATTTAGATGTGCAAATCGAGCAGTTTCAATTCTCACTTTCTGATGAGTCAGTTGCGGGTAACACAAGTTTGCATGGGAAACACCACGTAGAGAACGCTTGTGTGTTTCAGAGGCCTTGGCCTTGCACCCACTGAGAAACCTGATGAAAGTGCTCTAGTTATTGGCGATTCTATTGTACGGAATGTGAATATAGAGACACCAGCCACCATAGTCAAGTGTTTACCGGGAGCCAGAGCGCCTGACATCTTGGCTAATTTAAAAGTGCTGGCTAATGCTAAACATAAATACAGTAAGATTGTTATTCATGCCGACGCTAATGATGTTCGACTTCGCCAGTCAGAAATCACTAAAAATAACATTAAAGAGGTGTGTGAACTTGCAAGCACGATGTCAGACACTGTAATATGCTCTGGTCCCCTCCCTGCTTACCGTGGTGACGAGATGCATAGCAGATTGTCATCAATCAAATGGCTGGATGTCTAAGTGGTGCCCACAGAATAACATAGGTTTCATAGACAATTGGACAAGCTTTTGGGGCAGACCTGACCTGTTTAAAAGAGATGGTCTTCATCCCTCCTGGGGCGGCGCCACTCTTCTGTCTAGAAATATGGCACATAGTCTTAGTGTTTATACTTGACTAACTGGGGCCCAGGTCAGGAAGCAGACAGACTGGCTAAACCGACCGTCTGCTAGCTGCCTCCCGTCACAGAGGTCAGTTAATTCTCAGCACATAGAGACTCTTTCACCTAGATATCACACTATAGAGACTGTGTCTGTTCCCCGAACTAGAAAATACAAAAAACGTCCAAACCAAGTTAAAGCTAACAATTTAATTGAGGTTCAACAAATAAAAACCAAATGCAATATGGACAAACAAATAATAAAGCTTGGCTTATTGAATATCAGATCCATTTCTACGAAGACACTTTTTGTAAATAATATGATCACTGATCATAATATAGATGTGCTCTGTTTGACAGACACTTGGCTAAAAACTGATGATTACATTATTTTAAATGAGTCCACCCCCCAAGATTACTGTTATAAACATGAGCCGCGTTTAAAAGGCAAAGGGGGAGGTGCTGCTTCAATTTATAACAACGTTTTCAGGATTTCTCGGAGGACAGGCTTCAAGTATAACTGGTTTGAAGTAATGGTGCTTCATATAACAATATCCAGAGAAACAAATGTTAATGATAAATCCCGTTATGTTTGTACTGGCTACTGTATACAGGCCACCAGGGCACCATACAGACTTTATTAAAGAGTTTGGTGATTTTACATCGGAGTTAGTTCTGGCTGCAGATAAAGTTTTAATACTTGGTGATTTTAATATCCATGTCGATAATGAAAAAGATGCATTGGGATCAGCATTTATAGACATTCTGAACTCTATTGGTGTTAGACAACACGTTTCAGGACCTACTCTTTGTCGAAATCATACTCTAGATTTAATACTGTCACATGGAATTGATGTTGATAGTGTTGAAATTATTCAGCCAAGTGATGATATCTCAGATCATTATTTAGTTCTGTGCAAACTTCATATAGCCAAAATTGTAAATTCTACTTCTTGTTACAAGTATCGAAGAACCATCACTTCTACCACAAAAGACTGCTTTTTAATTTATGTTCCTGATGTATCCAAATTCCTTAGCATATCCAAAACCTCAGAACAACTTGATGATGTAACAGAAACTATGGACTCTCTCTTTTCTAGCACTTTAAATACAGTTGCTCCTTTACGCTTAAGGAAGGTTAAGGAAAACAGTTTGACACCATGGTATAATGAGCATACTCGCACCCTAAAGAGAGCAGCCCGAAAAATGGAGCGCAGCTGGAGGAAAACAAAACTAGAGGTATTTCGTATTGCTTGGCGGGAAAGTAGCATATCCTATAGAAAAGCATTAAAAACTGCTAGATCTGATTACTTTTCTTCTCTTTTAGAAGAAAACAAACATAACCCCAGGTATTTATTCAATACAGTGGTTATATTAACGAAAAATAAAGCCTCAACAAGTGTTGACATTTCCCAACACCACAACAGTAATGACTTTATGAACTACTTCTAAAATCGATACTATTAGAGATAAAATTGCAACCATTCAGCCGTCAGCTACAGTATCACATCAGACAGTGCACTATAGACCCCCTGAGGAACAGTTCCCACAACTTGACCCCAGAGAACTTGTTAATTATAGACCAATCTCGAATCTCCCTTTTCTGTCCAAGATACTAGAAAAGGTGGTATCCTCACAATTATATTCCTTCTTAGAGAAAAATGGTATATGTGAGGATTTCCAGTCAGGATTTAGACCGTATCATAGTACTGAGACTGCTCTCCTTAGAGTTACAAATGATCTGCTCTTATCATCTGATCGTGGGTGTATCTCTTTATTAGTTTTATTGGATTTTAGTGCTGCGTTTGACACAGTTGATCACAACATTCTTTTGCATAGACTTGAACACTTTGTTGGCATTAATGGAAGTGCATTAGCATGGTTTAAATCGTACTTATATGACCGCCATCCGTTCGTAGCAGTGAATTAAGATGTATCACATCGATCACAAGTGCAGAATGGAGTACCTCAAGGCTCAGTACTAGGGCCGCTACTCTTCACGCTTTATATGTTACCCTTGGGAGATATCATCAGGAAACATGGTGTTAGCTTTCACTGTTATGCTGATGATACTCAGCTCTATATTTCCTCGCAGCCCGGTGAAACACACCAATTTGAAAAACTAATGGAATGCATAGTCGATATAAAAAATTGGATGACGAGTAATTTCTTACTGCTAAATTCAGAAAAAACAGAGGTGTTAATCATAGGGCCTAAAAACTCTGCTTGTAATAACCTAGAACACTGTCTAAGACTTGATGGTTGCTCTGTCAATTCTTCGTCATCAGTTAGGAACCTAGGTGTGCTACTTGATCGCAATCTTTCCTTAGAAAGCCACGTTTCTAGCATTTGTAAAACTGCATTTTTCCATCTCAAAAATATATCTAAATTACGGCCTATGCTCTCAATGTCAAATGCAGAAATGTTAATGCATGCATTTATGACCTCAAGGTTAGACTATTGTAATGCTTTATTGGGTGGTTGTTCTGCACGCTTAGTAAACAAACTACAGCTAGTCCAAAATGCAGCAGCAAGAGTTCTTACTAGAACCAGGAAGTATGACCATATTAGCCCGGTCCTGTCCACACTGCACTGGCTCCCTATCAAACATCGTATAGATTTTAAAATATTGCTTATTACTTATAAAGCCCTGAATGGTTTAGCATCTCAGTATTTGAATGAGCTCCTTTTAAATTATATGGTTTAAATCTAGATTAAAGACCAATCTCTTTAACCTGGCTTACACATAACATACTAATATGCTTTTAATATCCAAATCCGTTAAAGGATTTTTAGGCTGCATTAATTAGGTAAACAGAAACCGGAAACACTGCCCATAACACCCTATGTACTTGCTACATCATTAGAAGAATGGCATCTACGCTAATATTTGTCTGTTTCTCTCTTATTCCGAGGTCACCGTAGCCACCAGATCCAGTCTGTATCCAGATCAGAGGGTCACTGCAGTCACCCGGATCCAGTACGTATCCAGACCAGATGGTGGATCAGCACCTAGAAAGGACCTCTACATCCCTGAAAGACAGCGGAGACCAGGACAACTAGAGCCCCAGATACAGATCCCCTGTAAAGACCTTGTCTCAGAGGAGCACCAGGACAAGACCACAGGAAACAGATGATTCTTCTGCACAATCTGACTTTGCTGCAGTCCGGAATTGAACTACTGGTTTCGTCTGGTCAGAGGAGAACTGGCCCCCCAACTGAGCCTGGTTTCTCCCAAGGTTTTTTTCTCCATTCTGTCACCGATGGAGTTTCGGTTCCTTGCCGCTGTCGCCTCTGGCTTGCTTAGTTGGGGTCACTTCATCTACAGTGATATCATTGACTTGATTGCAAATAAATGCACAGACACTATTTCAACTGAACAGAGATGACATAACTGAATTCAATGATGAACTGCCTTTAACTATCATTCTGCATTATTGACACACTGTTTTCCAAATGAATGTTGTTCAGTGCTTTGACGAAATGTATTTTGTTTAAAGCACTATATGAATAAAGGTGATTGATTGATTGATTGATGTTCATCATGACTTCAGCACAGATGAAGAGAATCTGACCTTTTTAAGATAGTCCTACACTCGCGGTGCGAAGTCTGGCCCACTTTGCAGCTCATATGCAGTTGAGAACTGTTTACTTGTTAAGTTCCTCATTAAGATAGGTCATATCACATCAGATTACATATTTACATAATTATAACACAGTCTTTGTGATTACAGAACTGCTCTAAACCATCTCACCCATTGTTTGAATAAATACTGTTTCATATGTTTTAACTCCCATTCGTGGCTTGGCGAGTGTTAATTTTAGGCTGTGGCACCATCTGAGTCTGTTTCAGCCATGGGTCCAACAGAGCTTGAATTACATCAACAGATGTATTCATATGTAGTTATCTTTCTTTACAGACTTCATCAAAGCCTCATGCTCCTTGAGTTTCACTGTTATTAGTGCCTGTGGCTGTTTTTGATCCAGCAGATGAGCTGTGAATGAATCAGACGGCCTCCTCACAAACATAGGACCATATTTTGGTATTGCTGCTGTCCTCTGAGAAAAAAAAAAAGTAGTACTTTATATTTGTACGAGTATACTTAACGAATGTACTTTCCACATATGATTTTTATTTTTTTATGAAAGTAACAAAATTTATTGTCAGAAGGACTGGGATCGGTTAAACAGAGCACGGTTTAGCTGTCACAGCTGCCACTGAACATTGAGCTGTACTATGCTAAAAAAAAGTGTTATTTTCATGCATAACAGCCCAAAAAATCTGGGTTGCAAACCTGTCTACATGACCTGATCACCATGGTCAAGACAATAAACTACATATATGAGTCAGCATTTGAACTATGTGTGTGTTTGTGTGTGTGTGTGTATGTGTGTATTTTGTAGTTTTTCATATGTTTCATTACATTATTCAAGTAAGCTCCAGGCCAGTACCTGCATTTAAAGTTGTAATCTGACAAAGGACACAGTAAACCAGTGTAAGTAACCTCGGTCTTGGTTAAGCCTTGGTTAAGTCACCTCCATTATGATGTAAAACATAAAAACAAAAACTATCCTGGCAGGATTGTCCTCTCGTCAGCTCTCCTCTCGCACCGTTGCTATCTGACAGAGCGCTAATCGGGAACCTCTGGTGGCAGAACTAGGAAATCCTGCCAAGCCGGTTCATCTCACGCACTTCGGAGGGCCCTTGGTGCACTTCTGAGACCTGGTCTTCGAAGTCCGTGGTGTTCGAAGTGTGTTCACTCAACTTTGGGACACAGCTATAGTCTCGTGGCACATGTTCAGGACCAGCACCTGAGTGGGAGGAAGTGTTCAGGTGAAGCAGCCGCTAGTCTTCCTGGTGTCTCTTACATTAGCGCGTGACATTAGCGTTAGCTGAGTAATTACTGAAGACAATGCTGCGTTATGCCTTCTGCTGGAATCCACCTTCATGCTTTCCACTTCTTAGCGAAGCAATTTTTTTTTTCACTTTTAACACAAAAACACAGAAAATGGGCTTACTGTAAATACACAGTTATGTGTACAGAGAAAGCTTTGCTAAAAGATAACTAAAATACACTATTGTTTTGTGTTTAATTTGGGTGACTGGATCAGCAGGCACACAAGTCTTCATGGCCTGCATGTGAGGTTCATTTAGGAGGCTGTCGCCACTCAGTGAAGACTGTGCTCTGAATGGCTTTATGAAGGCCAGAAAGCGTTTGTTTGGAGCAGTGGAGCTCAAGCGTTCAGACCGGCTGAAAGCTGATACACTCATAGAGGCTGAAGTTTAAACAGAGTACGAACAAATAATGAAGAACTATAACAGAAGTGCTCTCGATGTTAGTGTGCATTTATCCTTTTCTATATGATGCAGGTGTCCTACCAATACTGCTATACATAAACACATTTGACTTATTCTGCTGTACTGTAAAGTGCCTTTAAAGTATATTTAAATAAAGCAATATTTCATTAGAGGTTCTGAACAGTCTCATATTGGAGTGTATTGATAATGACCATCTGACAATGCATTATCTGTGAATGTCTCGATATATTGGGCAGATCTTCAGATTTCTGTAAGTACAGCGAGTGCAGCGCTGCATCTGAAGGCACACGTGGTGGTCCTGATTGTGTGGGCACCAGTGATCAGCATGTCCTCGTCTGGCTGCAGTGTATCAGAGCTGGCATGACCTGGGTCACTCCAGCAGTAATCAGACAGTGTGTGCACAGCTCATCACACACAGCTCTGGACCACAGCAGTCTCTCTGCCTGTCAGTCACAGCATTCACTGAGATGTGTCGTTGATCTTGTGAGATGTTGTCCTGAAGACAGTCAGAGAGTCACCAGAATGAAGTCTGTTTAAAACACCCCATGCGTTTTAAAATACTTTGGCAAATACTTATCATAGAATTGCGTTCATACAGCCTTTTTAACTCATTTATATGCAGTTGATTGTTTACAGTTTGATAAATGTTTGCTAAATGTTAATATACCCATAATTCACTCAGATTGTCATTGGGTGAAGGAAAAAGATGGACACGAGTTTATTAATACAGCGAGTGAATTAACTGTTGTCATGTTAAAATATATAAGCAACATGCATGCATTCAAGTTCAACATTTGTGAGTATTTGTGTTTCTGTGGGACTCAAAGCCCGTGGCCTTGGTGTTGCTGTGCTTTAGTTGTGCATTAAAAAAAGTAACTTTTTCACAGCGGCATGCTGCAGAAGGCCCTCTATAACTGAAGAAAATAGATGAACACTGAAAACTGAGAATGAGGAGACAAAACTAACCCCTCTGCATTGTGAGGAGAAGACTAATGATGGTAGTGATAATGATTCCTAATGATTCCTTCCCCAAAATAGATTTTTTTTTATCATTTGTTATCCAAACTCATGCCATTACTCTTTTTTCCGTGCAATGACAGTTTGTAGTGGCCTTGGCTAGAGAAGCTGCAGGACAGAACCCCATCATAACAGTGGTCTGAATCAGTGGTTTTCAGTCCTGCTCCTGGAGACCCAGGGCTCTGCACAGTTTGGGTGTGTCCCTGATTCAACACACCTGACTGAGATCATCAGCTCCAGAGCAGAGTCTACATGAACCCAACTGAGTGTGTCACATATGTGCATTTGAGTTCTTAAACCATACGCTTTCAGAAGAAATGTTTCTCCTCTGCCAAAGCTCATTTGTGGTTACGTTCAGATTCATAGTGCGTATTAAATAAGGATAACTTTATTTGTACATTAAAGGTGTATGCAGTCCTAAGAGCTTTAAGACCTGTATGCTGTAAATGATGGACGAATGAACTATTCCCCATCCCTCCCTCCCTCCATCCATGATCTCTCCCATCCTTCCTCCATCTATCCCTCCTCCATCCCTCCCACCTTCCCTTCCTCCATCTAACAGGTGATTAGGGTGATTAGTTGCTCTTTTTAAAGAGAAATCTGAATGCATTCCATATACAAATACAGACTTGGTTTAATTTGTATGTTTGTGTAGGGTTAGGGTTAGGGTTATGGTTAAAGTGAAGGCTCGTGAAAGTGAAGGCTCGTCTTGTAAATAATGGTGGTGAGTTCTCCTTGATGTATGCAGAACAACATGAACTCTAATGAAGTGTAAACTCACTACTGATTCTTCAGGGAATGTTTACTTTATGGCTGTTCTTCAGCAGTAGCCATGATGGCAATAACCTGGAACTAATCGATCACTAAGGTGCAAGATATCAGACCACTCTGATAAACGTATTCTGGCATTTAAATGTCTAGACGGGACCTTCATCTCACTTTCCCAAGCAAACAATGATACTTTGTCTCATGATGTGTTAGATGTTGGACATGATGAGGAGTGAAAGTTTTTAATTTCCTGGAAGACTGGCGTTTGTGGAAGCAGCTGCTGGGATCAGTCATGAAGACTGTAATCTTCATGTTTTATTTTTTTTTAGGTTTTATTACTTTATTGTGTGTGATTGGCTGTTTACGTTACGTTGCTAGGTGACCAGATGATGATGTCACAGACATGTCTGAGAAATAACACTAAGATTTGGAGTTTCATTAGCTGATACTGATATTTAGAGAAGGCGGGCAAACTTTTACAACATCATTTATTAAACAATATTATAAAATAGTTAGATGCTCAGAATAAGAGTCACAGTACGTTACTGAAAACACTTTAATCATTTTATTTTATGCAACATTTCTTTTAAATGCTTTGGAATTAGCAGTTACCTGTAGATTTTTGAACAAACACACGTGGAAACCAACACTTGTGCAAATCGATTACGTACGTGTGAAAGCGAGACCATTTTTGTATGTGTAAATTACTAAACTACTCATGTGTGTTCAGATTCAATCCAGAACGCGGCAGCAAGATACATTTTTAATGAGCCAAAAAGAATACACGTCACACCTCTGTTTATCAATTTGCACTGGCTACCAATATCTGCTCGCATAAAATTCAAGGCATTGATGTTTGTCTACAAAACTACCACTGGCTCTGCACCCATTTACCTAAATTTGTTATTTCAGACTTATGTTCCCTCTAGAAGCTTGCATTCTGCAAGTGAACATCGTTTGATTGTGCCATCCCAAAGAAGCACAAAGTCACTTTTACAGACTTTTAAATTAAATGTTCCTCCTGGTGGAATGAACTCCCCAACTCAATCCGAGCAGCTGAGTCCTTAGCCATCTTCAAGAATCAGCTAAAACACATCTCTTCCATCTCTATTTGACTCTCTAACTTTAACACTCACTATTCTAATTCTATTCTTTAAAAAATCTAACTACCTTTCTAATCTTTTTGTGTTCTATTTTCTTTTCATTTATTATGCAATTGTATATGTATGTGTGTGTGTGTGTGTGTGTGTGTATAAAGACCTCTAACACTAGCTTGCTCTATTCTTTTTTTTTTAATTCTATGTTTTCTTTTTATTCATGATATTATTTAAAATCCCCTGCTACGTGTACTGTGTTAACCTAACTAAAACTTGTTATAGCACTTATATATCATTGCTCTTTTGGTTGTTTTTGATTGCTTCCACTGTCTTCATCTGTAAGTCGCTTTGGATAAAAGAGTCTGCTAAATGAATAAATGTAAATGTAAATGTGTGTGTGCGTGCGTTTATGAGGGTGTGTGTGTGTGTGTTTATGTGTGTGTGTGTGTTTGTTTGTGTGTGTGTTTATGAGTGTGTGTGCTTATCATTTATGTGTATGTGTGTGTGTGTGTGTGTGTGTGTGTGTGTGTGTGCGTGTAGCTGTGGACGTTTGCAGTGATATCAGTGCAGATGAGAGGAGTGTGTGTGATGGGACGCTCCTGACAGAAGTCTGTTATTCTGTTGGTCAGTCAAATGCTACATGGCTGCCAATGACAGACACAAAGTCAGCAGTCCCCTTTGACACACTCACACACATACACACACGGCTACTGCCCGAGTGCCATGTGTCTGTGTCTGCTCTACAGTCACTCTGTTCTCCGGGACACAGATGGCTCAGGATTCAGACTGTCCAGTCAAATCAATTATATACATACATACATACATACATACATAAAAATGACTTTGTTTACATCTGTAACATTCACTGGAATAAGTCAGATTAAGTATATTAAATTAATAAATAACCAAATAAAAATGAAAACATTAAATATCATTGCCTTTTCATTACACACATTTGAATTAGGCAGATTACTCTATAATCTGTAATCCACATGGTTTAAGCTAGTCTACTGGTGCTTTTTGTGCATTTAGCGTTTGACGCGAATTCGCGTCTGCCGCCCGAGTTGAAAATTTTGAACTTTGGCGTCAATTCGCGCCGCGTTAACCAATCAGGAGCCTGCTAGGAGTCACTCATTCAACAGTATAAAAGAACTCACTGTAGAGTCTGAACTGTCTATGTGTTGTTTGTTCATTTCATAAATCAGTCTTTTAGGTTGGTTTATGACTCTGCCAAGTCTAGTTTGAGTCACTACAGCCTCAACTCAGTCTTGGCTGTGAGCACACCACAGATTCCACATCTTGGATGACTTCATTCTTGTCATGTTGTGCTTGAGTTGAGTTAGAGTATTGACCTCCTTCTTCAGGCAAATCAACATCACTTGTCACATTTACATCACTTATCACTTTGACATCATTTATTTCCTGCAGGTTCCCAGCATCAGTGCCTGCCGAGTCCAGTATCTCAGAAACACAATCTGACACGTCAGGTAAGGCTGTACAGTTTGTATGTTTATCCTCCTCATCAAAACCACCAGGATTACTCAATACCCAGTTTGCAGTTCGGTCATCATGATCAACTTCCTGAAGATCAGTTTCATCATTCACATCATCATTCTTTTGATCAGATTCCTGATGTTCATCAACTGGTAGGAAGTTCACCGATAACAACAGATTTCTATGGACTACCCTCACTTTGTCAGAGTTGATTTCTCGAATCCTGTAAACATTGATATTAGGATACACTGCAGTGACTTCATATGGAGATGAATCCCATTTGTCAGAAACTTTTCTACCTTTTTCACCTCTGTTCGCAACCAACACTCTATCTCCAACAGCCAGTGGACAGCCTTTTACCTTTCTGTTGTAAAGTCTGCCATGTCGTTCCTGCTCTCTCAGAGTGTGCATCCTTGCTATGCGAGCTGCTTCACGCAAATCGGTCTTCAACTTGGACACAAAATCTTTGTAATCCACCACATCTTCATTAAGAAGCACATTCTGAAACAGGACATCAACTGGGAGACGAGGAACTCTGCCAAACATAAGAAAGAATGGCGCAAAACCCGTTGTCTCATGTTCTGTGCAGTTGTAACAGAAAGTAAGTTGCTGAAGCATCTGTGGCCATTTAGATTTAACTTTAGGGGGTAATGTCCTGATCATGCTTCCAAGAGTCCTATTGAACCTCTCAGCAATGCCATTACCCATGGGGTGGTATGGTGTTGTGTGTGATTTATCTACACCTGCCATGGTCAATAGTTCCTTGATCAACTTGCTCTCGAAATTAGCCCCCTGGTCAGAATGAATTCTTTTGGGGAATCCATAAACCAGAAAGAAGTCATTCCAGAGTCTACTCGCAACCTGTTTGGCTGATTGATTCCGGCATGGAAATGCGTGGGCCATTTTTGTAAAATGATCAGTCACAATCAGCACATCTACCGACTTTCCTTCTTTGACCTCTGCTGACCAAAAGTCAATGCAGACCAGCTCAAGTGGTTCTGATGTACGGATATTTTCCAGTGGAGCACAAGCATTGGGTTCTGAGGTTTTACCAACCACACATCGATGACAATTCTTCACATGATCATCGATATCTTTTTTCATACCAATCCAGAAGAATCGTTGTCTTGCTAGAGACAGTGTTCTGCTACGTCCTTGATGTCCTGCGGCATCATGGAGAAGCAGGTACAACAAACAGGTAGAGTTTCTTGTTTAACTTCGGGTCTCTCTTTACCTTATAAAGTACACCGTTACAGAAAACCAGTTTATCATGGTGTTTCAACAGTTTCCGCACACTTGTGGATTCCTCTGTTTGTTCTTTCTTAGATGGTTTCCGACATCTTTCAATGTAGTACAAAATCCGACTCAAGGTACTGTCTTTCTCCTGTTCAAACACGATGTTGCTGTGTTGCAAAGGAGGGCTAAACTGTTGTGGTTGCGAAATGGATGGCACTGTACCCAATACTTCACTCAAACCTCCAGTAGTGTGTGCTGCTAACACTGCAGAAACTTCCTGGCACCCAGAAGAACCTGAAGGTGAGAGTCCATCACTGGTTGGGTCACAAGAACATTTCCCATCCTTCTGCACCACCTGATGATTACTTGTGCACTTGAAAGCATCTTGGACAGTGTTGTCGACTACACCGCTAAGATCCTTCAAGAGAGACAAGTAGGGTTCAGTGATAAGGCGATGTCCTATGCAAGACTGAACAAATGGCTCACGGCTCAAAGCATCAGCGACAACATTTTTCCTTCCTGGGACATACTTCAGATCAAAACTGTAAGATGCAAGTTTTGCCACCCATCGTTGCTCACATGCATCAAGTCGGGGTTTAGTCAGGATATATGTAAGAGGATTGTTGTCGGTCCATGCCGTAAAGTGCCGTCCCCTCAGCCAATGGATAAACTTCTCACAGATAGCCCACTTTAAGGCAAAGAACTCCAATCTGTGAGCTGGATAGTTCATTTGTGAGCGAGACAGAGTTCTGCTTGCAAAGGCTATGGGTCTTGCAATCTCTTCACCTGGCAGAACCTGTGATAATACAGCTCCCACTCCGTCGAAAGATGCATCGACAGCCAAAACAAAAGGTCGGTCAAAGTCTGGGTGAGCCAGTGTTACATTTTTAGTTAGTTCTAGTTTTAGTGTGTGCAAGGCTTCTTCACAATCAGCTGTCCAGTCAGTCGCTGAAAGTTTGAGGTAATTAATTTTCTTTCTTGGATTACGTCCTTTTGTGACAGTTTTCTGTTTTACTGAACCTGATGTCAACTTGAATAGAGGCTTTGCTTTTGCTGAGCATCCTTCAATAAAATGTTGATAGTACAGAACCATTCCAAGAAAGGACCTGATCTTTTTCTGACATGGTGTTTTTCCATCAGGTTCCATCAGATCAGAAGCTTGAATATTGTTAATTGCCTCAACTTTACCAGGATCAGTCTTAATCCCTTCTTCACATACAATGTGGCCAAGGAATTTCACAGACCGCCTCAAGAAACAGCATTTCTTTGGAGCCAACTTTAGATTGTGATGTGACAACCGCAAAAGAACCAATTCAAGACGTTGTAGGGCTACTGACTCAGAAGGGGCAAACACCATCAAATCATCAAGGTAACAAAGAACGCTGCTGAAATTCTCATCTCCAAAAATAGACATCATCATTCTCATGAAAGTGGCTGGGCTATTAGAGAGACCCTGAGGAAGCCTATTATACTCATGAAGTCCAAATGGGGAAGAGAAAGCAGTGTACTTTTTGTGTTCTTCTTCTAGGGGGACATTGTAATACCCTGAGGTAAGATCCATGGTTGAGAAGAAGGTGTTTCCTCCTAAAGCAGCTAACACATCAGACTGGTGTGGTAAAGGATAAGCGTCTCTGATAGTCCTCGCGTTTAACCACCTAAAATCAGTGCAAATTCTGAGATCTCCATTCTTCTTCCAAACTAGTACGAGAGGGGAAGCATAGTCACTATGTGACTTGCGAATGATTCCTTTTTCCTCCATCTCATTCAAAGCTGTCCTCAATTTATCATACTGGCTTGGTGGTATACGCCTATATGGAAATCGGAAGGGTTTGTCATCCGTGAGATTAATGCGATGGACAAAGCCTTTAGCCTCTCCACAGTCCATTTTGTCTCTTGAGAAAACAGATTCATACTTCTCAATAATTTGCAACAACTTGTCTTTCCAGTGGGCTGAAACTTCACATGACTCCAAGTCAAGTTCACCAAGGTTCAAATCACTCAATCACTGGGATTGATGACTTTTAAGGGGATAGAACCATCTCCCCATAGTGGTGTAATGACCCTTCCGACCAATGTTTGCCTTGGTCTTGTTCTGGACTTGGTCGGTTCCACAATGACAGTGCTGCCTACTGACAAGACAGAAGACTGAGGTAGCTTACCCCAAACCAGATGTTCTGTTTGTGGCTCTAAAATCACACTCCTATGTAACTTTACTGTACCGACATTTTCAGGTATGGATTCGCCTCTCCATCTTTCTGCATTTGAGAAAAGAGATAGAAACATACAACACTCATCACTCTCATTGTTACTTGACTTAGACATGAGCCTCCAGTAACCATCAGTTTCTCTCAGTTGCATCAGAAGTCTCTTTATGACGTTTGTGCCCAAAATCATCTCTTCGGTCTGCCCAGGCACAACTAAAGCAGGAATTATCATGGAGCAACCGTACACTGTAGCTTAAAGATCATAGACTGCAGTGGGGGCAACACGATGGCCACCACAACCAACAATAACAATATCTTCTGCTGGCTGACTTATCATATCTGGGATATTTTTCACCACCCGTTCTTCAGTGGACTCGCTAATAGTACATGCCATTGATCCACAATCAATTAAAGCCTTAATGACGAGATCATTTTCAACTGAAACAGATGTGTAAAACAAGCTATCGGCTTTTGGAACTTTCTGAACACCCTGAAAGATGACCGTTTTGTCTGAAGTTACATCACTGAACATTTGACATAAAGACTCAATCCATTTCATCTTCAAAACTGGATATGGGAGATTCACTCTCAAGATCTACGTGATCCTCCCTCACACGTAGATCACTTAGTTTGACTGCTGGTTGGCTGAGGAAGCATTCTTCCTTTCCTTTGGACACCGGAATCTGGGATGGTCAGGCTAATAACACTGGAAACAGAACCTTTTGTCTTTACAGTGAGTAAAAGCAGAATGTGACATGTCCTTGCACACTAAGCACGGTGTATCATTCAAGCCTGGAATTCTTGGCATGGTGTTTCTCTTCCTATACTCCTTGCTCGCCTGTGCATTACTACTATTATTCATCAGAACTCTTTCCAACATATCGATCACTTTTTCCAGAGCCATGTTTTCTGACTGTTGTGACTGAAGTGAATCTTGTTCAGCTTTCACTGTGTTTGGGCCAGGACTTACACGCATCTCATTCATAGTGATTTTATTTTCACATTCAATCTGTCTGTTTCCTTGTCCAGTGGCTCTGAGATTTTTCTCTGAATGATACTCGTTAAGGATCTCTTGCACTTCATGAGCTGTCCATTTGTCAATGGTTTTTGAACGAAACGTCAGTGCTAGATCTGAATTTGGACAGTTCCTAATGAACATGCGTGTGACTTCGTTCAGTTGGTTGTCTAGTACCTTTCCCTGTTGTTTCAGACATTCAGCTGTGATGTCAGCAGTATGGTTCAGGTGTAACCAGTAATCAAAGGGATCCTCCCGAGGTTCTGGAAGAGTAGTGTAGAAATCTTGTAAAGGGACAGGAGAATATTGATGACAACTGAAATGCTTCCGCAATAAGGTGTAGATTGCATCTGGATTCGTTCTGATATCTAATCCGCTTGACAGTATCCCCACTTAAACAACATCTTTGGCTTTGCCTCTCAAGTGGATTAAAATTTCTTCACCTTGCTCTTCAGTAGGCAGAAACCCCTTTTTTATGAAGTTCTTCATGAGCTCCACCCACTCATCGAGTGTAACAGTGTCTGATGTATCGCCTCTGAAAGTAGGAGGATCTTTAACTTCCCTCTGACGCACTACTTGAATCTGTGATGCACTTGACATGGAGCACTGCTCAGGCGTGTATCTACTATTGTGGTTATTTTGAGTTTGCTTAGGTGCAACTTCTGATTGACTTTGCAAATTCAAATGTGTAAGGATACTATCTGCCAGTTGAAGGCCTACTTGCTGCACTATGTTACCCATCTGACTCATCATGTCACTGGTAAGGACTAGAGTTGATGTACTAATTGGCCGTGTAGTTTCAGAAGTGCAATTCACATTAACAGGGTTTTAATTAGCATTTGGCTCAAGAAATGCATTTGCTTCTAACCCCATACCATTGTTAGTGGCACCCATATTAGAGCTAATATCTGGGAAAGGAATAGGTGTCACTAATAGACCTCTCCCTCGACCAACACTAACCGGACTGCCCACATAACGAGATCCCGGTAACCTATTGTTTTCCATAATTAAGTAATAGGAGTATATAAATGGGAAAAGAAAAAAACCAATGTGTGTACTATATTATACTGCTGTGATACCCGGAGTCAATAAAATATCAAATCACTTCAGAGTGTCCATTCAAAAGTCTCTTCCCTCTTTTTTTTTTTTTTTTTTTTTAGTTTAAAGTCCAGCAATAACTAATAAAAGCTTAGCTGAAGGTCCTGTGCAGTGAAGAATGACGACAGGTCTGCCGGTCCGATGTTGGGATGATCTTCGACCACCTTGATTGAAGTCCTGAGTCACGGCACCAATGTGACCTTTGGTTAATCTGGCCCGGTTTGCCCCATTCTTCCACAGCACTCACACACACTCAGATTGTGGATGATGTTTTACTTCATTTCCCTGCACACAGAGCAGTGGAAAGAAGAGAATTGTGAGTCACGCTAATACAGCTCCATCCACAGCAGTTCCCTCTAGCTTTGCTGTTCTCAGTATAATGATTTACTCAAATTGTTGTACTTAAAACAACAAAAGTAAAACACATTTTGAAATGTAATTTCTCCAGGAAATTATACACACTTTTCCCAGTACTCTTTCTAGATGTAATGTTTTGTGATCATATAATATACAGAGTACAAAATAATCATCCATTTTACGGTAACAGTAGAATAAACTACAAGACACCATCTCCTTGCACTGAGGCTAATCAACGGCTTGCTAACGACCTGAATGAGTTTTATTGCAGATTTGAAACCCCCAACACCCATTCTGACCATCTCCCTGCACAACCATTAACACCTCCTGCAATCCCCCGTTCCACACCTACTGCTCTTCAAATCTGTGAAGATGATGTGCGCCAGGTCTTCAAGAAGAACAAAAGAAGAAAAGCACCAGGCCCAGATGGTGTTACACCAGCCTGTCTGAAAATCTGTGCTGACCAGCTGGCCCCCATCGTTTCACAAATCTTCAACAGATCCCTGGAGTTGTGTGAAGTGCCTTCCTGCTTCAAACGCTCCACCATCATCCCCATCCCAAAGAAACCCAAGATAACAGGACTTAACGACTACAGACCTGTGGCTCTAACATCTGTCGTCATGAAGTCGTTTGAAAAACTGGTTCTGGGTTATCTGAAGGACATCACTGGACCCTTACTGGACCCCCTGCAGTTTGCTTACCGAGCAAACAGGTCCGTGGATGATGCAATCAACATAGGATTGCACTTCATCCTGCAACATCTGGACAAAACAGGGACTTATGTGAGGATCCTGTTTGTGGACTTTAGTTCGGCTTTCAACACCATCATCCCAACAACCCTCCAGAACAAACTGACCCAGCTCTCTGTTCCTAGCTCTATCTGTCGGTGGATCACCAGCTTTCTGACAGACAGGCAACAGTTAGTGAGACTGGGGAAATTCACATCAAACAGCTGCTCCACCAACACTGGTGCCCCTCAGGGATTTGTTCTCTCCCCACTGCTTTTCTCCCTGTACACCAACGACTGCACCTCTAAAGACCCCTCTGTCAAGCTCCTGAAGTTTGCAGATGACACTACAGTCATCGGCCTCATCCAGGACGGTGATGAGTCTGCTTACAGACAAGAGGTTGAGCAGCTGGCTGTCTGGTGCAGTCTTAACAACCTGGAGCTGAACACACTCAAAACAGTGGAGATGATCGTGGACTTTAGGAGAAACCCACCTGCACTTTCCCCACAAACCATCATGAACAGCACTGTTACTGCAGTGGAGTCATTCAGATTCCTGGGAACTACCATCTCTCAGGACCTGAAGTGGGACAATCACATTGACTCCATTGTAAAAAAGGCCCAAGAAAGGTTGTATTTCCTTCGCCAGCTGAGGAAGTTTAACTTGCCACAGGAGCTGCTGAAACAGTTCTACTCAGCCGTCATTGAGTCTGTACTGTGTACTTCTATAACTGTCTGGTTTGGCTCAGCAACAAAATCGGACATCAGAAGACTACAGAGAACTGTTCGGACTGCTGAAAGGATTATTGGTGCTCCCCTGCCCACCCTTCAAGAACGGTATACATCCAGAGTGAGGAAAAGGGCTCATAATATCACTCTGGATCCCTCACATCCAAGTCACCCCATTTTTTAACTTTTGCCATCTGGCCGGCGTCTCAGAGCCGCAAACACCAGAACAGCAAGGCTCAAAAACAGTTTCTTCCCCCAGGCAATCTACCTCATGAACAGTTAAATGTTCCCCACTTATGCTTATGCAAACAAAATTGCAACATCCTTATATTTATTTGTTATCCCTCCATCCTAGTACATCCCTGCATCTTTTTCAATCCTATCCCATTATCATTTATAGCACAATTGTTTATACACTTATTTATTTCGCTAATTTTTTTTTTTTTTTTTTTTTTTTGTCTGTGTGTTGGTGTCTCTGTGTACTGGAAGCTTATGTCACTAAAACAAATTCCTTGTATGCGCAAACATACTTGGCAATAAAGCTCTTTCTGATTCTGATTCTGATTCTGATAAAATTGAATGGAAAACTAAGTAAAAGAATGAATTGAGAGCTCTACAAAATACAGTTTACAATAACCATTCTAAACATATGTAAATTCTTAAATGCTTTATGAAAATTACCTGCACACAGAGCAGTGGAAAGAAGAGAATTGTGAGTAATGCTAATACAGCTCCATCTGTTTGAGAAATGATTTCAGTTTTTTTTTAGAGAGCACATGGAAAAAAATGGCGCACATTAAAAGATAATGGAGTTCGTGCAAACAGAAATAAAACTATCAAATTACCCAAAAATACGAACAGAATACACACTCAAAAATCAATTAATGTCCACTGTGTGCAATCCCTAACATACATCTTCTAACATTCGATATAAAACCAGTATTTTTTACTTTTAATGTGGAGCTGCAACAGAAACGACTCCCTCTAGCTCTGCTGCAGTTCATTCAACTCCGTGTGCTATAGCGCCACCAGCGCAGCCAATAGGAAGCGCGATCACATTACAGCAGGATTTATTAAAGAACCCTCATCTATAATATTTATCCCGTTACATATATATATAACATATTAATAGATAAATTGAATAAAGGCCAAAGAGAAGAAACGTTTCATTTTACCCCAAACGAATTATATTTTATCTTGAACCACTAAAGACACAACAGAGCCAGCGGCAAATGTCAGAAGATCTATCCGAGGTGAGGCTGCTCTCGGCGGATACATGATGACGGAGCTCCCGCTGATCGCACGGAGCTCATCTCTGAGATCGGCGAAACACATTTTTTAAATAGACGCTGTCATTATAAATAAACCGCATATTTGAGTTTAAAACAACTACATTCTCGCCTGAAATACTTTTAAAACTACATTTCATGACACAATAACTGTAATATTTTGAACATTATCCGAATAAAAATGGCGGTTGAAAATGCTGCGTGAACTCAGCTGGCAGAAGCCCCCCCATGACGCGAATTCGCGTCTGTTGTGAAGTTAATTTCACGCGCGAATGAAGCGAATGATCTCAAAATGGTCAAGCGGCAAACTAGGCACGGTAGACGCGAATTTGACACTCTATTCGCGTTTGGTGTGAACACAGCATTACAGTAGGTTCACTCCGACTCTGCTGGATGCAGCAGGCCATCAGCACTGAAGAATCTAGGAACAAAACAAGCTATTTGACACAGAGCCAACAATATTTAGTCTGCAGTTCCAGGTTTATTAGATGGAAACAAGCTAGAGCAGGTGAAATGCAAAAAATAAATAAAATAACAGATTCATTGCGATATATGTTGTGAAAAAAATGCATATTAGATTACTTAACCTTTTCAGCGCTTCCTACATCTCTGTCAGCAGCTCCCTTCAGAAATATTGAAATCTTGGAAACTCCCTTCTGTTGTAGAAGGATTATTTTGTTACTCTTGAAATCGCAGAACAGTTTTATGTTTACCATAAAAGATCAAAACAACTTTAGTTTTCTGCCAATTTTCGCGCTCCTTGATAACGTGAAGTCATCGATAAACAGTAAAGTGTAAATGTTAAGGTTAAATAAATTAAGCCATTTCCAATCATCCATTGAAAGATTACCAACAAAACAGTCAAAAGCTATCATCTACAGATGAAGATTTGATTAAAAGCCCAAACTTTCATAAATAAGAGCACAATAGAGTTATCATACCTGACGATACGTCGTCTGAAAACGGTAGAAATGCTAACAGACTTTTTCGAAGACATTAAACCATTCCTATAAAGTAAATAAACAACAGTTTATTAACATCAAATAATACAAGTAAGAGAAGCGTCAACAACAGTTATAAGTAATATTTGTGTGATTTTATGGACTTAACTCATAGAATCTGCCAATGGCATAACACCTCTCCTCATTTTCATTTTGGCAAATCAAGAATCTTTTAATCCTAAAAAAGTTTTGAGCTTCGTCATTCAACACAACAGTGAAGGAATTGCGTTTAGATACACGGCTGTAATCTTCTGAGTGAACCACCTCGCCATTTGTAATGATTCGTTGAAAGTACTTTACCCTGCCTTTTTGTACCCCATAACGACTCAGTGCCATACAGTCATCTCTCCTAAGTAATCGCACTTCAGGACGATCGAGTGCAGTGACATCACATGTGCGAGTTACATGTTTCAGCTGTTTTGGTCTTGTCAGAGTTTCAAAGATCTCCTTGCATTCATTTGAGGCATGTTTTAGGATAGTCTGACCATAAAAAGGTAAAGCCTTTTGTAACCAAAAGGTTTTGACAATCTGCAGTGCAACCCCTTGAGTGCTTTTGATCATGTCAAGTAGTTTAGCATTATAAGACTCAAATACAAAGGCAGAGTGAGCCCACAAAGGCCCCCAGTTAACTACACTTCTTGGTAAATGGAGGCAAAGATGGACATTATAAGACATATTGGCTTCCCCATAGTATACCTCCATGTCCTTCACAAAATCTGTTAAAAGTGCCTCAGACTCAGTAATCTGGTCTCTGGTTATATTTTCACTCAACAGAAGTGATACACCCTTCACTAGTTTGGACCAGTGATTCAGTAGTGGTTCTGGCAAGACACCTTTTAGTACAGGCAAGCTATAATAAAAGAGCCACATGTACCACTCGTGGGCTTTCCAGAATTTCCTCAATGTGACTGACCTTGGCACACGAGGTACATTACATGGTGGTTTAATCTTTAAAAGCAACTCGTCTATCATTTTGTAGACCTACCTATATACCAGTGCTTTTCATGGTTTTCACTGTTTAACCACAGCCCTGTAACAGTTCTTGCAACACCCAGAAGTACTGAATGCATGTAGTCTGGCACAGACCCTTCAATGACATCAAAACTGGGAAGCCGACACAATGCACTTGGTCCTTTGACACCCATAACAGGCTGTCCAGACTCTAATGCAGCTTCTACAAATTCATTTGTCTGTTCCTGACTGCGAAGCTGGAGGTCTTTCTGAAAAGGATATACACGAGTAGATCCTCTGCCCTTTTCAATACATTTTCCTTTGTGAAGGCAATAGGAGCAGCCATATTCACCATTGAACTGTTTGACATTCTGTATTAAAGGTCTGGCAACTGAGTCACTCATCAGAACTAGAGGGATTACTTTTGTATTGATAGAAACACCTTTGTCATCTTCCCACGTGAAACCACTGTCCTCTAGTTTTACACATTCCTCTACAAAAGGATTTAAGAATGTTCTCATATGAGGCTTCTTATCCCCAAACCACAGTCCACAAAGGAGTACATTATCCTGTCTCATTTTCAACGGCAACTCATTAATGGTACATAAGAGAGGCCAAATACTACAAGGGGACTTTTTAAAAACTGGCACACCATCACAGCTAAATGTCAAGGTAAGGGTTGAAAGGGGCGTATCTGAACCACTTAAAGCTTTCTGATACAAAAAACCATCACAAATATCACTGAGAGATGTTGATGTTTCTTTTTGCCTTTTTACCAATTCGTCTGCAATTCCTGGAATTTTCAAAAGATTTTTTATCTGATCTTCCAAGGAGAGGTATATGAAAAAATTATTGGTGAACCTGCTGGCTTTGTCATGAGTAATGTTGCATTGAACACAATGAACATGGTCCAGTTCAGCTGACATTATGTCATTGCACTGGTCACACACATAACATATTCTCATAATGTCTTTGGTATAATCGAAAGCTTTGTAAAAGGAGTATTTTGTTCTGCATACCGAATCATTACCACCAACAACATTTAGGATTCTCATAATATCTCAAGACAGTCATTGGTCAAATTGTGTTTGAGCTTAAGTGCCAGAAGTAGTAGTTGGGTTTGCTCTTTTGTTTGACCTGAATCCGCTGGATCCTCTATCTGAACAGGACTGGAAGTGCACTCTTCATCAGGAGTAGTTAGCTGGATGTCTTCTGGGATGGTGTCTGGGAATGGCTAAAAAAAAAAAAAAAAAAAAAAAAACGAGAATTATGGGTCCTGTTAACATCACATTAATACTCTTTGAAGAGATAACAAGTCTTGAAAACAGAAAAATAAGATGTTACTTGTTATAAAGGAGAAATTAATTAAAAAGGATAGTGAAAGTTCTGTAATCCTTTACTCACCCTCAAGTTGTTCTAAACCTGTAAGATTTTCTTCCCTGTTGAACACAACATACGGTAAGCTATTTTGAAGAATGCAGGTAGACAAACAGTTAATGGACCCCATTGACTTGCATAGTATAAATTCTATAAAACAGAAATACAGTGCAAGTCAACAGAGAACAGAAACTGTTTTGTTACCAACATTCTTTAAAATATCTTATTTTGTGTTCAACAGAACAAGGAAACTACAGGTTTAGAACAACATGAAGGTGAGTAAATTAGCATTAATTAATTAATTAAAGGGATCTATCAATTGTAAACTGTGAAAATTACCAGAACCATACCTTATGACATTCCTTGATAACATTCTCAAGGTCTTCTGCTACCTTAATTCTGAAAAAGAAAAAAACATATACAGTAATGAATAAAATGTAAGTGCTTACTGCTTTAAAAAAATTCTAAGTTTACTGCCATTAATGCCTCCAAAACATAGCAAAAAGTGCCAAGCTGTAACTTTTTTTAATAATTACATTTTTAATAATTACTTGCTTGATAGTAATATCATAGTTTCTGTTTTTGAATTCAGTTAGTCATCTACAACTGATTCATAAAACCTAATTACTAAAAAGAGTCACTCATAAAAAGATAACTATAGCGATACATATAAAATATATATATGCTTTAAGAATCATTCTAAAAATAAATTTCACACCACAACTATTATACACCTAACATTATATTATTCAAGAACATGCAGAGAAATCGGACATACTCGCGCTATAAATCATGTAAGTGTAAACTCCTAGTAAGATCGCGAGTACTAGGGTGTCATTTGGGACAGGGCCTAACACGTGAATACCGTTAATACGGGAGCCGGGGTACACCTTTATCTTTTTTTAGTTTATGGGTTGTACACGTTATGCTCTGAGGAATCAAAAGAACCGACTATGAATTATTGGTGACTAACTTGTTCGCACCATAAGCATCAGAAACAAAAGTACACCCGGCCAGAACGGCTGATTGAGGAAAATTGTAATGGCGTTTTGGTTGGTGTTAATAGACCTAGCAGTGGGAGAAATTTTATCCACACACCTTTTTTTAAGGGCCCATCTTCGTATGGTTCTTGGAGGAATTTCCTCTTCAGCATCAGTTAGATACCGTTTATACGAAATCCTGTGTAGAGGCTCGCTCATTGTGTCTGTAAATCATATGTGACATATTGATGAAATTAAGAACAACATTATTGAGGATTAATCGTAAAACCCGAAGGGTTAAAGTTAAACATGTCTAATAAAGATAGAATGTATTGTGACATGCTTACCAAGTAGTCTTTCAGAGAATAAAAAAAATGCATCGTCTGAAATCCATCCATCAACGCGCGCAGCCACGCCCTGTATGCATGGCGCAATGCCTTGATGATATAATAAAACTACATAATTAGATTTAATTTAAAGGTAAAATAATATATTTAAGAGAATCCTAAAATGTTTTAATGTAAGTGCAAATACATTATAAAATGTCAACAATTTAGTTAATTAAAAAAGCAGTATGATGACGTCATTAAGAAAAAAAAAAACCGTTGCCTGAGGCGCGAATTATGTGACTGCACCGAGTATAGGAGACGGGAAGAAACAAGTCGATTATGTTCGCGCTAATTAAGTGGGTGGAGGATGAAAAATTCTCAATTCTTCCAACTGCACACATTAGAGGATTTGATGAGGATGAATACTCAGCGGGTCTAGAAGAAAATGACGTTTACTTTGTGGAGAGGCACCAAGGCGTCAAAGAGCCGAAAGGCGGGTGGCCGGTTTTTGAGGCCTCCATCATCAAGATAGCAGGTAACGTTACCTATTTTTATTATCCTATCCACCTTATTCCTGACGAGCATACTGCGTTTTGATTTATGGCAGGTAACTTACTTCCCGTTTTGGGGAACTTCCATTCCATGAGTAGGATAATGTCCCCAGTTTTTTAAATAAACGTATTGTTGCATTTATAGAGCTTTGACAAGACCCGTAAGACTTTTGTTCATCTTCGGAACACAAATTAAGATATTTTTGATTAAATCTGAGAGCTGTCTCACTCCTCCATAAGGGATTGAAACTTGCTGGCCCAGAATAGTTATTAAAGTAATCGTTAATATAGTCCAAGTGACTAACGTTACAGTGGCTGAGCCACTTGGACTATTTTAACGATGTCTTTAATATACTCTTATGTCATCCTTTATTATTCTGGATACTCTTATAACAAGACGTCAGTAAAATATTCATTAAAAAAAAAAAAAATATATATATATATATATATATATATATATATATATATATATATATATATATATATATATATATATATATATATATATCAGGACCGTGTTGTGACTTGATCAGCATTATTCTATCTCTTCAGAAAGGGAGAGAACGTTACAAATAACACTTAAGGAGCTTGAAGAACAGCTACCCAAGCCAGACACTCTTAAGAGAAAGAGTAAACCTTCAATGAAACTCCTAGAGGCCGCAGATGTGAGAGAGGAACCAGCAGCTAAGAAAAAGGTTAGTGTTTCCCATATGTGAATATATTTATATATGTTATATATAACATATTTATGGATACATATAAATGTACTTGTTTACAGTCAATGATGTGTGTTTAAGGGACAGCTCACAGACCTACCAAATGATCTAAAGTTGTGGAATGAAAGAAAAATTGAACATCCGCAGCGTGTGATAAATGCTGAGAGAAGAGAACATGAATTTAAATAAAGAAAATGAGAGGCTGAAAAATGAAATACTTAAAAGTAAGTACTGTTATATTACTATATATATTTAAAATGAAATACTTGATAGTACTCTGTACTATATATATTTATAACGTTATGTATATGTGTGTTTAATTTTACGTTCACAGAAATCCCACCTCTCCTTCTGGCTACAGAGCACTTACTCCAGGAGGTTAGAATAATTGTTTACATGATGTAACAGTTATGCCTTAATTTATTTTACTAATGACAATGCTCCACATTTCCTTACCTTTTAAAACTTTTTAAGACCATTGGAGTTTTTTGCTTGCTCTGTAGTAATATTTCTGCCTACTTATTTCAGCCCATGAAGTCAAATGCAGATGCCCCTGACGTAGGATTTAAATCTAATTAAATAATTTGTTTGTCATTATCGTTATTGTTGTTGTTGGTGCAGTTTACAATAGCTTGTGGAATCTGTTGCAGATGTTCATGATGTCAAAGACTCCATCTCATGTTCCCCTCTCACATGCTCCTAAAGTAAGTATTAGCTGCTTTTTATGTAATGTCTATGCCACAAGCTATTATGTCACATACTAAGCACAACTATTGAAATAATGACTTTTCTAATAGATTTTTTTTTACATTTATAATAAACCAAGAAATTAATTAAAATAATTAAGAAATTACAACAGAACAAGTTGTACTTCATACCACAGCTACATGCAAACTACTATACTGTATATTAAATCTCTGCATTTTGTGGTATAATTATCCTGCTACAAGAGCCACAGTTACATCTTTAGATCAGTAGATAAACTTATATTGTAAACAATTGTCCAGTACTATTGCTAACATATCCATTTACCATATTCATTTTTAGCCTGTGGAATCAAATGCAGATGTCCTTGATGTAAGTTATGCATTTTAACTATTGTCTTTATTTTATTTTTTACATTCATATATACTTGTCAAGTCAGAAACATTATTCATAGCATCCTAGTGATTTGAACATGACTGTGCTAGATAAACAATAGTTCACCTAAAATTGACATATCTCATAATTTACTCACCTTTGTGTTTACTCATGTTTGTGTGACTTTTTTCCTCAGCATATGTCCTGATGGAGATATGGTGACTATATGCATATATAGTCATTAACATAGTGTTTAAAGGTATAGTTCAGCCAAAAATTAAATTTCTGTCATTAATTTCTCACCCTCATGTTGTTCCAAACCCGTAAGACCTAAGTTCTTCTTCGGAACACAAATTAAGATATTTTAGATGAAATCTTAGAGATTTCTGACCCCACAGAAAAATCATTACCACTTTTCAAGGCCCAGAAAAGTAGTTGTTGTTAAAATATTGTTAAAATACATTGTTAAAATATTCCATGTGACTCCAGTGGTTCGAGCATAAATTTTGTTCCAAAAAAAAAAAAAAAAAAAGAGTCTTTATTCAGTTCTTACAATTTATTCTCTTCCGTATCAGTCTCTGAGGCTGTTATTTTTTTATGCAAAAAAAGTATTCTCGTCGCTTCATAACATTAAGGTTAAACCAGTGGAGTCACATGGACTATTTTAACAATTTATTTGGCCTTGAAAGTAGTTATGATGATGTATGATGTCTATGGAGGGGTCAGAAAGCTCTCGAATTTCAACAAAAATATCTTAATTTGTGTTCAGAAGATGATCGAAGAGCGAAAGTCTTACGGCTTTGGAACGACATGAGGGTGAGTAATTACTGACAGAAATTTCATGTTTGGGCGAACTACCCCTTTAACACATGCACAGAGCACTAGATGGAGTAATTTTGGAGGAATGCTTTGGTCTGTTCTCACCCAAAATCCACTAAATTGCTTCAGAAGACATTTATTAAACTACTGGGGTCTTACTGGAACTACTGGAAACTTACAATTAAGTTTTTTCTGTCTTTTTCAGAACATGTAAACTTTGTACCTATTCACTTGCGTACACCAAATATATATATATATATATATATCCATACATATCTATATACCCGTCCCGTATATACCTCCATCAAAATATGAGTCACAAGTCTTAACAAGGAGTAATGTTTTGATAGTTGTGCAACATTGTGATATTTGATACTTGTAAAATAGATTTTATGAGGCTCAGTGTTGTGTATTGTTTTTAATGAGTATTCTGCTTTACAGGTGTCAAAGGCTGCATCCAATGCTTCTCTGTCTGCTAAAGTAAGTATTTTGTTTTTGCCTTGCCAAAATACATGGTGTAGTTACGAGTCATTGCTTTGTTAATTCTTAAAGGAACACTCCACCGTTTTTTGACCAAGTATGGTGACACAAAACAAAACGTGGCGCTTTTCTAAGCGGGTAAAAAGGATAACTATAATGTATGGTAGGGGTTCTCCGATCACGATCGGCCGATCGTTAATGCCCATCTCGTCAGTAAAGCCGGTTCTCTAATCAGCGGTTAATTCCATCATGGTGCGTGATTTCTCATAGAGCAGCTGTTACTACACAGAGCCGTTGTTAACTGAGGAGATGGCGCAAATCACGTTAATTTTCAGCGTTTTTTGGCGCATCTCCTCAGTTAACAACGGCTCTGTGTAGTAACAGCTGCTCTATGTGAAATCACGCACATGATGGAATTAACCGCTGATTAGAGAACCGGCTTTACTGACGAGATGGGCATTAACGATCGGCCGATCGTGATCGGAGAACCCCTAATGTATGGCGGAATAGCACTGGGAGCATTTCGACTCTGCGCAAGTAATATCATCACTCCTGAAAATCTTCTCCCCCTCTCCCTCTCACTTCTGTCATTAGAACCAACGTGACTTTTTACTTTATCCTTTTTACCCGCTTAGAAAAGCGCCACGTTTTATTTTTTGTCACCATACTTTGTTGTGTAACTTGTGTAACTGTATTTAAATAGAGAAATGTGGAGGTGTTTGGTCGCTTCTAACTTCATCTCTGTCTGGTCCCTAATGAATGAACTGGGCTAAGTTAAGTGCTATCAAAGAGTCTCCATGCGCCAGAGCGATTGGGACGAGAGAGGTGTGTATCAACTCGTCTTAGTTAAGGGAACAACGGTGGAGTGTTCCTTTAATAAAGTATGTAAAGGTTTGTAGGTAAGCTCTTCCTCCTTTCCTTTAGAGTTTACCAGCAACAGTCTGTCTGTAATAACATTGTTGACTTTCATTTTGATTTAATGTTTTTTTTTTTTTTAAAGTGTTCCAGTGATGCTAATTATGTAAGTACTTTTTGCTGAGGATTTAGGTCTGTACATACAGATTTTTTATTCATTTCTGCAATGGGTGAAATGGCTAAATAAAAACTTAAACAAGTTTTAAAGATTTGATTTGAAAATAATGTATATTATAAATCTCTTTTTATGTGATCACAACCACAGGTGGAGTTAGCACATGGCACGGGCATAAAAATCCTCAAGCATCAATGGACTTCTGCCCTGCAGGCCCAAACAGCCACTTCAATGGTGCGTGTTCTTTTAATGGCCGCCTTCCCACTAGAAGTTCTGATCCACAGCAATTTGAAAGGTAAACAGTTTCAAGGCCAAGTCAAATTCTTAGATATTAATCTGAGTAGTGTAAAAAAAAAAGGCTAATTCTACATCTAACATATCCATACAAATATCTTTCAAACCCAGTTATTTTTCTTTACTTTCAATGTTGAGGTGAACAAAAATATTTGGAAATCTATAACTGGTCAGAAGACAATTGTGCATGCCCTCTGTACCCTATACAAATGTTTGTGTATCATGTATGGTCTTTTGTAGGGGGAAAGAGTAAAACTGATGGTAGTGCAGAGAGAAGACATGCCCTTGACAAGGAAACCATGGGAGCCATATTTGGTAAATCAAGACTTGCAGTGTGTCTGAAATATTTGAGTAGATTTGTATTTGAATTTACAACCGTTAAAAAAGTACATTCTATATGAATGAATTTCGGACATTGGTAAGTTACATGACAGTAACAACATGGTTGATTTAGTGGTGTCATTTACGCCGCTTCACTGCTTGCTCCATAGAATTTAATTGAAAACGCTGGCTCTGCTCTGCACCAGTGGACACCTGGCCGTCATTAACATAGGCAGTGGCAAAATATGCAGCAATGGAGCGACAGAAATCTCAAATGTTATTAAAATATCTTCAGTTATGTTTAGAAGATGAACGAGAGTCTTAACAGGGTTAGAACAACATGAGCATGAGTAATGACAGAATTTTTATTTTTGGGTGCATGAACTAACCCTAAAATATATCAGTAATTTTTTTTGTCTCTTACAGTGGCAGTCAAGAAGAGGTTTCCCAATGTGTCCAGAGGAGCTTTGGGTATTGCAGTGAATTCCAAGCTGGGGGAACTGAGACTGCTTGAAAAAAAAAGGAGCTAATTTTGTTATTGTTTTTTTGCTGCTGTTTTTTATTTTATAGCATGTTCCTTACTTGATTTTTATTCAGGGGTGTTATATGCTCACATTTTAGACAGAAAATAAAGATTTTATTCAAATGTTACATTGTGAATGTATTTTCTTGGATTGAAATATATGCAGGGCAATATATATATATATATATATATATATATATATATATATATAAAAATGGCCAAAAATGTATTTGTAGAAAATATATTTATGTAAATATATTCTGAAATATATTTTTTGGCCATTTTTTTTATGTTTTCAAATAGATTTTGAAATATATGTAAAAAACTAAAAAAATGGCCAAAAATGTATTTGTAGAAAATATATTTATGTAAATATATTCTGAAATATATTTTAGGAAATATATTTTTTGGCCATTTTTTTTATATTTTGAAATATATTTGAAAATATATTTAAAAATATTTTCTTACCGTATGGGGAGAACCGGAGAAGTCCAAATATTACCTTCTATATGTTTACAGGATTTATAATATCACTTCATATGCAAATAAGATATACACTGCTATTATCACTATACTACAAATGTTAACTGAGCCAGTGGATTTGAAACCTGTGTATGTTTCGGTCCTGTTGAATTAAATACACTAATGTTCACTATTGTTCACGAGATGAAAGTTGAACTCATGGTGTGTATACACAGCTATATAATGTATTTTATCTTACCAAATATGTAAATGTACAAATTACTTATTTCTCGAAGATGTTTGCATTGTTATTATTATTTTTATATTAAATATTTACCTCGTGAGACGTGGGCTGCGATTTATCTTCAGAAGTATCCATTTCTCAATTGTACACATACATCAGTCTGTTTCATCGTTATTTTCACAAGATTATTTTACACAGTAAAAAATACGTGACTTTTAATATCTGTTTAATCTGATAATTAATGCAAAACAATAACAATGGCTACTCGTAGACAGATAATGATTTATGCTGCAGATCTTTCACAAAACAAATAACCAGATAAAAACACACATGAATGCAAACAGCGATCTTTTATGTAAGGCAAACCTACCATAATTATACTACGTTTAATTGTACAGTTAGTTATAAATTATGTTATCAAATAAAGTTAATAAAACATGCTTTATCAGAAATCTCTGAGTCGTTTGACAGTCAGAAACATGTATCTTACATAACAGAACAAAACCAGCTCTTCGAAAATGAAAAGTATTGCATATTTGAGAGGTTTGTGTTTGAAAAAAGAAATCCCTGTGGACCTGAACTGACGCTGATCCACATAATCAACAGAAGAATAAAGCAATCTCCGCGTTGTATCTTGATGAATTTCCCCACAGAGGTACGTGAAAATATAGGGAGGATGTTTCCCCATGTTTTTGATATACAAATATCGGCTGTTAAATTTGAAAATCTTTAATTATATACATCTAGCTAAGTTTCATATGTAAGTTTCCCTTACAGTCAATGCGAGCGTCGCAAGACCGGAAATAAGTACGCACACACTCGCGTCGCTGAAGCTCGCCGGCGCCATCTTGTGCAACTAACCCATTATGAACATACTGGTTTGTAGTGCAAACAGTTTTACCGTTTACTGCACTTTGTTTTTCTTGTTATTTCCCTATAACCATGACCATAAGTCTCACACATTCACATACAATTGCCTTGTGGATAGAATTAGATCACTACATAATTCAAAATGTCATTCAATTATGATATTGCTAAATTAAAATTCATTTTGTAGTTCTATAGCCCAGTGCAAAATGCCAGGCCTACACATAATAGTGTGACAAAGTGGCACTTTTATAGTTTAAGATTTTGTATTGTTGCTTTTACGAACACTCATATATGTATGTAAGTGTGTGTGTATATATATATATATATATATATATGTGTGTGTGTGTGTGCGTGTATAAGGTGCATCTTGAAGAAATGTGAATATCATGAAAAAAGCAAATTTTTTGTAACTTTTTTATTTAAAAGTGAAATTGTCATATATTCTAAAGATTCATAATTTTTTTTTTTTTATGATTAGAGCTTAATTTAATGAATGTAATTATTGCATTTAAAAGTATAAAAAAGGAATTAAACAAATATTATTTAATTCTTTAAAATTATTTTTAGAGAAACTTTGTCCTGTGGTGTGACAGTACAGGTGTCACAATGGAGGACTTTTTTTTTTTTTTATCACACCAAAGGACGATTCAGCCTTTTCTGTCAATTAATGACCTTGCTATTCCAAGCTAACCTGTCATTAGTGGCACGCAAGACACATTTGCAAAATTTTCTAGGATTATGTAGCTTAACATGCACTTTTTAATTAAAAATATATATAATTTAGGGGTGTCATATTAATGCACAACAAAGCATAAAACATTTGTAGTGGTTCCAAAAAAGTTCAAAGGACATGGTGTCACACCAGAGGACATGGTACAAAAATGTAAAAAAAATCAAATAACATTGCAGCTTCATAAAAGGTCCGTGCAGGTCAAATAAATGTGTGTATGTATTTATATTACGTGTCCTGAAATATTATGGGCGTCCAGTACTCAAAATAGTTTTAGAACCACTGACTGGTAAAGTAAGGTGATCTGCGAGGACGTGTCTTCAGAAAATGGCACATCTGGTCACTTGGTATTGGCCATATCTGGCCCACATGCAACAAGCCAGAACTCAACCTAAAACCGGTTTGTCACACACGGGCCAGATCTGGCCCACACACAGCAAGCCACGACTCAAATTAAAGCCGGTTTGTCGCACACGGGCCAGATCTGGCCCAGAAACAGCAAGCCACGACTCAAATTAAAGCCGGTTTGTCGCACACGGGCCAGATCTGGCCCACACACAGCAAGCCACGACTCAAATTAAAGCCGGTTTGTCGCACACGGGCCAGATCTGGCCCAGAAACAGCAAGCCACGACTCAAACTAAAGCCGGTTTGTCGCACACGGGCCGGATCTGGCCCACACACAGCAAGCCACGACTCAAACTAAAGCCGGTTTGTCACACACGGGCCGGATCTGGCCCACACACAGCAAGCCACGACTCAAATTAAAGCCGGTTTGTCACACACGGGCCGGATCTGGCCCACACACAGCAAGCCACGACTCAAACTAAAGCCGGTTTGTCACACACGGGCCGGATCTGGCCCACACACAGCAAGCCACGACTCAAACTAAAGCCGGTTTGTCGCACACGGGCCGGATCTGGCCCACACACAGCAAGCCACGACTCAAATTAAAGCCGGTTTGTCGCACACGGGCCGGATCTGGCCCACACACAGCAAGCCACGACTCAAACTAAAGCCGGTTTGTCACACACGGGCCAGATCTGGCCCACACACAGCAAGCCACGACTCAAACTAAAGCCGGTTTGTCGCACACGGGCCGGATCTGGCCCACACACAGCAAGCCACGACTCAAACTAAAGCCGGTTTGTCGCACACGGGCCGGATCTGGCCCACACACAGCAAGCCACGACTCAAATTAAAGCCGGTTTGTCGCACACGGGCCAGATCTGGCCCACACACAGCAAGCCACGACTCAAACTAAAGCCGGTTTGTCGCACACGGGCCAGATCTGGCCCACACACAGCAAGCCACGACTCAAATTAAAGCCGGTTTGTCGCACACGGGCCAGATCTGGCCCACACACAGCAAGCCACGACTCAAACTAAAGCCGGTTTGTCGCACACGGGCCAGATCTGGCCCACACACAGCAAGCCACGACTCAAATTAAAGCCGGTTTGTCGCACACGGGCCGGATCTGGCCCACACACAGCAAGCCACGACTCAAACTAAAGCCGGTTTGTCGCACACGGGCCAGATCTGGCCCAGAAACAGCAAGCCACGACTCAAATTAAAGCTGGTTTGTCACACACGGGCCGGATCTGGCCCACACACAGCAAGCCACGACTCAAACTAAAGCCGGTTTGTCACACACGGGCCAGATCTGGCCCACACACAGCAAGCCACGACTCAAACTAAAGCCGGTTTGTCGCACACGGGCCAGATCTGGCCCAGAAACAGCAAGCCACGACTCAAATTAAAGCCGGTTTGTCGCACACGGGCCAGATCTGGCCCACACACAGCAAGCCACGACTCAAATTAAAGCCGGTTTGTCGCACACGGGCCAGATCTGGCCCAGAAACAGCAAGCCACGACTCAAATTAAAGCCGGTTTGTCGCACACGGGCCGGATCTGGCCCACACACAGCAAGCCACGACTCAAACTAAAGCCGGTTTGTCACACACGGGCCGGATCTGGCCCACACACAGCAAGCCACGACTCAAACTAAAGCCGGTTTGTCGCACACGGGCCGGATCTGGCCCACACACAGCAAGCCACGACTCAAATTAAAGCCGGTTTGTCACACACGGGCCAGATCTGGCCCACACACAGCAAGCCACGACTCAAACTAAAGCCGGTTTGTCACACACGGGCCGGATCTGGCCCACACACAGCAAGCCACGACTCAAACTAAAGCCGGTTTGTCGCACACGGGCCGGATCTGGCCCACACACAGCAAGCCACGACTCAAATTAAAGCCGGTTTGTCGCACACGGGCCGGATCTGGCCCACACACAGCAAGCCACGACTCAAACTAAAGCCGGTTTGTCGCACACGGGCCGGATCTGGCCCACACACAGCAAGCCACGACTCAAATTAAAGCTGGTTTGTCGCACACGGGCCAGATCTGGCCCACACACAGCAAGCCACGACTCAAATTAAAGCCGGTTTTTCACACACGGGCCAGATCTGGCCAACACACAGCAAGCCACGACTCAAACTAAAGCCGGTTTGTCACACACGGGCCAGATCTGGCCCACACACAGCAAGCCACGACTCAAATTAAAGCCGGTTTTTCACACGCGGGCCAGATCTGGCCCACACACAGCAAGCCACGACTCAAATTAAAGCCGGTTTGTCGCACGCGGGCCAGATCTGGCCCACACACAGCAAGCCACGACTCAAACTAAAACCGGCTTGATGTGTGTGGGCCAGAGATGGCCCATATAACCTCTGCCGCTGCCAGAACTGAGCCAGATGTGCCATAGTTGGCCCAGATGAGGCCCGGATATGTTTGCTATCTGGGCTGCGGGATAGAGGGGTGCTTGTTGCTATATCTTTTCAGAGTGATCAGACTTAAAGTTTTTTTTTTAAATTAATTTTTAAATGTAAAAATACATTACCCATAGACTTACATTGCCTGAGAAAAAATTGCGCCCCTAGTTGCAATACCCGTTAGAGATTAAGGGGAGAAGTCGGATTTCGTTTCACTTTTAAACCGGTTAAAAATACAAGTAAATAATACAATTTCCCTCAAACTGACAAGCTAAACCAACATATCTGATTATTACAGGGGTCAGGGCTCATTAATAATTGATTTCTGGGTAGAGAGCAGTCAGAAAGACGAGAGAAGAATCACTGCTGCTGTCTCCACGGAGCTCACAACGAGCGAATTCATTCTTATTTAAGACCTTTTAAAACGGCGATTGCACGCAATCCACACGTTATAACACACCAAGAGCTAAAATCAGATGTTTCTGAACTGTTTAAAGTAATAACATGATATATTCGCGGCAGCCAAATGTCCGCGAGCTCGCGATGTATTTCTCTGAACACTTGAAGAGAATTTACAGCCTGTCACATTAAAACACTGCAGCGAAACGGCACAAAACAATTAGAAGAATATATTATACACATGAAAATGAGTGTTTATATGTGATTGTGAGATTGTATCTGTCAGGCTGAACCTCACATCAATTGCTATCCATCGTCACAACATGGTAAAGTCATTTATATATATTTTTAAGAGCTTCTTAAATATTAATGCACACAATCCACTCATTAGAACAAAACTAGAGCAAAATCCAGGTGTTTGTTGAGCCGTGCAAATCGAAATATCATTTGACATCGAGGGAGAAAAAGTCACATGACAGCAGCGTTTCGGGGAGAGATCGGACATATAAATACACATTTCATTCACACTGCCAAGCTAAACCAACATATGTTATTATTACCGTATCGGATCTCATTAATAAATTATGTCTCGGGCCAAAGAACCGAGAGAAAGACGAGAGAGAAATGAGCGCTTCATGAGCAGCCCATGCAGCGTAATACAGCTTATGAATACTGGAAGGAAAATAAGTCACGACAGCCCTTTAAATTAAAACAGTGCAGCGAATCAACACAAAAAAATGTGAAGAATATATTATAGAGATCAAAATGAGTGCTTGTGTGATTTTTTTGTCTTAGGTGAAAATAACATCCATCTCTCCAGCTTCAGAGGACAGTGGTCAGTAGACCGGTCAAATCAAGTAGGCTACACGATTATATCAAAATTCATAATAGCTTGGCGAACATAAACTGTTGAGAAATAAATTGAAAATGGGTAGTATTAATGCAGGATTGAACATTAAAACCCCTTTACATCTAGACAAACTGCATCAATTGAAAGTTTAAAGACTAAGCTTTGATATTTGACGAATTTTGACAAAACGTTGTTGCAGTGACAGTTATTTAGTAATTCATGTCAGGAGTGCAAAATAATAAATCCGTATAATGCCACATTTTGAATAGAAATTCACCACTCACTCATATTCAGTCAGGTCAGCAGCGGTTTATTTGTGTTCACACAGACTCACTGAACAGCGTCAATAAGGATTTATAGACCAAAGATGCATATCTGCGGAGATATATGGATATATTTACTGATGTTTACTTCATATTTCTTCAGACATAATTGTAATTTCTATTCATTTTCAAATTTTCCGATTCTAAAGCATCACTACCGTTACTTATTTACAAAGATTAAGTGGTAACACTTTAGAATCATGGTTCATTAATGTTAGTTAATCCATTAATTAACATGAACATACAATAAACAGTACATTTATTACTGTATTTATTCATCTTTATTAATGAAAATACAGTTATTCATTGTTAGTTCATGCTAATTCACAGTGCATTAACTAATGTTAACAAGCACAACGTTTGATTTAAATAATGCATTAGTAAATGTTGAAATTAACATGAACTAAGACTTATAAATGCTGTAGAAGTATTGTTCTTGCTTAGATCATGTTAACTAAAGTAGTTAACATTAACTAATGGACCATTATTCTTCAGTAACTCTGTTACTGATTAAGTTTATCATCACTTAATTTTAAGGATTTCATAGCTTTTCATAAAACTGTGAACTGATTCTATGTAATACATTATTATTTTCTCTTCCCTTTTAGCCAGTTGCAAACAGGACAAGGCAAGCTGAGGAAAGCTGTTCTCTGCATTTCTCAGAGACAAGACTATTCCTCCCTAAACTAGTGTTGTGTTTGTACTAAACCCAGAGCAGACCTGAATGAATGGCCAGATAGGCCCTGCTCATATTCTCCCACGCCCCCCCTCCCCCCCCCCGTAAAGATAGAATTTAATATAAATAATATAATTACCTTATTAAATGTTTCAGTAGTTTTTGTCAAATATTTGGAGGTAGATGTGCACACTGGTGGTGTTTGAGTGTAAAGTGCTTTGAGTGCCCAGAAAAGTGCTATATAAATGTAAGGAATTATTAGTTATTAATAATTAAATATAACCATTTTTCTCAGTCCATCACAATACTATAGACTGCATTTAACAGCTTTGCACAGGCTGTTTAAAGCTGATCATGTACTGCGTGTGTCTTTACACAAAAACTACATGATGTTAATAGCCTAGAAATGACTCATAGTGAGTCCAGCTGCAATAAAATTAATGAAATCATTGTGATGATTTTATAATGATTATTCATTTTGATTAATATAAAGTTTTTTGAGGGGACCATCTCATATTCTGGTCTGTGATAAACATAACTATACTTTGAGATTTTGTTGTACAAGGTAAACCTCACACACTCACACTCAAACATTCATATGTGTTAACAAAAACAAACCACTGTTTCAAAATGTGTGTGTTTTCTGCATGAGTGTGTGTAATGTGCATTATAGAACAAAATGTCAAGCATCGTCAAGTCTTTTACATTATTTGACTCATTAATTGAATAAAATAGAAAATCTTGAGGGAAGCGGTGAAGAATTAATCTTTATTTGTCAGGTTTTGTTTTCACAGCTAAACCACTCTATTCACAGAGAAAGACTGAAATAAACGTAACTGAAATAAAATATAAACTGAAATAAAACGTGTTTCTTGAGGATTTCTCAGAGGATTTATATATATATATACAGTGCCGATCCTGACCTCCCTGGGGCCCTAAGCAAAATTCTGCTAAGGGGCCCTCTAACTGACCCATGATGCTGTGAGCTATGTAAACCATTTGCCATTGCCACACAGTCACACCTGACACTTCAGTGATCCCAATATAATCCTCCCTCCTTTAAACAAAACAGTCGACAATATAGAACAACAATATAGAACAGAATGAGGTTCAAACAAACAATATTTATTGAATAGAGTATTTCCTATAGAATATTAAGATAACAAGTGAACATTATTAAGTAAGTGAATATTAACGTAAACATAAATAAGAAGAAAATAATAAATTATAACTCTGAGCTTTGGCTTTTGGGATTAACTTAGGTTCTCTTTACAGCCTGGGCATTTTCGGCATCAGTATGGGCAACACCAGTCTATTTGGACTGTCTAGAAGAAACTGAGAAGAATATCACATAGTTAGTTAAACAGTCATTTACTTTATTATTATTTATTTGATATCAAGAATGAACTTTTGTACAAGTTAACATGTAATTCCTGATATCAAAAATAGACATTGGTAGATAAAAATGTAACTATTAGCTATTAGTATTAATATAATTAGTATTAGCTATTATTGACTAACTATCAGTAAAAATAATCAAGAATTCACATTGCAAATAGTAAAAAAATGTAATGCTTGATATCAAAAATGCATAAACTGTGAACGAATAAAAGCTAAAATGGCTTGCCATAGCATGTTAAAGTTTTTTTTTTTTTTTTTTTTTAATATATATGGTGAAGCAATGCTTGATTTATGGTTATTATTAACTGAGCGATGTGCATCCACACATTGACCAGTATGTCCAGCTAATCAACATTTTAAATTCAATATAGCCTATAAATCAAGTCAATCACTGTCAAATTATCAATACATTGCTTTCCATTTTGCATAATTAGTGCAGTGCAGTTGTAGGCCTATAGAGTTTTTAACTACACATTGACTGAGACTAGATAATCAGTGTCTTGTTTTAAAAGTATGTAGGCTATGTATAATGTGCACTTTTGATGAGGAGTGCCATCATTCACGCCCATATATTGTACAGTCTGTCTGGTCTCCACATATATTTCTGCTTGAAAAATGCGCATTTCTATTCGTGCATGCGCATACAAACACCGTCGCACTTTGTCGTTTATCAAAAACAAACGTAATAAATAATTGTATTTTACTCTCACTTTTGTCAGGCACAAAGTGATGCAAGAGATGCACTGCCTGCCTGCCCAGCTACCCAGATAGCAATGAGTCGGCGGACCGCCGGCGGCGCTCCGGCGGCAGTAGAAGCGTCAGAATAGCGTAATCGCAAACACGTTTGACGGTGCACCGCCGGCGGCAGCCGCCTTCCTACCGCCTTCGTTCCGCGGCCGGCCCGCGGGCCAACCGCCGTCCCGCCGCCGTTATATCAAAGGCGACCCTTCCGCGGCCCGTCGGAGGCAAACGCTATTTTCGAGCGATCGGTCGCCGCTTGCTTATTTATTTATTTATATATATATTATATATTATATATATATATATTATGCAGTTTATCAAGAATAATGATTGATCAAACCAGACAAATTTCCATTTGGTCTAAACCCTAACGTCAACGTTTTAATTCCACATTTCAAAGTACAGTAACTGTCATTGAAACATGATGTCAGATCCCTGAAATATAAATAACAGAAAAAAAGAGAAAAAAAATAAATAAATACACACACACACACATGCAGGTTTCCAATTAAATTGTTAAAAAAAAAAAAACAGCCTTAGCTTACAAGCAAATTATAACACTTACAATAATTGTTAATAATATAAAGAGGTCAGCTCTGGCATGAAAAGAATTACCAGTAAACATAAGTAATGAGTATATCTGGTACCAAAGAATGTGCAGGACACCAAAAAAAATTCAGGTATAACATCACATTTACAAGCCATTTCTAACAATAAGATAAGTGGTAATAATTTAGAATAAAGCTCTGGAGTAGAATAGACCATTATAATGGCATTGCTGACCTGGGGTACAAGATGTCTCTTGTATCTGTGATAAACATCTTCAAATATATATAAAAAATACTGAGGTAAAAAAAGTAGTAGAACAGATATAACTGCAATGCTGACCTGTGGCACAAGGATTTACAAGCTATATTTAACAATATAATAAGTTAAGCACTATGATAATATCCACAGTGAACAGTGTGGATTGGGCAGTGCAGTCTGACACTTCTGGCTTCTTTAGGGGTCTTGATGTTACTGACTGCAGGATAAAGAAAGGGTTCCAGTTGTCAGTGATGCTGGGATGTCAGTAGTCAGCCTAGGTTTAAGGGGTCGGCTGTGGGTCCCTCTCAGCTGTGCGGCGCCTTTTTCCGCCTTCACGGTCAGATGCTCCTTTCAGGTAACGCGTAACGTTAACCTGGATGGCTTCATCAGTGGCATCCTGTGTTGCCGGGTTCTTCCGGATGGCTCCTGTAGAAAATACAGATCTGTCATTCCATTTGAATGGCATAATGCCATACACATCTACTAAACATATTTTTTATTTTATTTTATTTTTTTACATCCAACTTACTTTGAACAATGGTCTTCAGGAACATGTCTCTAAAACATGCTTTATCCCCAACTCCAGTCCAGGTTGTATTGATGGAAAGGTGATTAGAGAAGATACTTTGAAGCATCCGCCAGACGGTTGTCTTTAGGTCCCTCCCACATTTGATTGCCAAAAACCGAAGCTGAAAATCCAAAAAAAGTGTTACAAATTACATTTCTCTGAAGCTTATCATACATAAATATAAAATGTGACAGGCTATGGATTCAGACTGTAGAATATGCAGTGTACAATCTTAATTCTACTTTTTACATTACCCTATGGAGTTATAAACGAAATCAGCACACTTACAAATCGTTCCTGGAGCTCTTTATCCTGCCTCAAACTGTTGTCAAGCAACGCCAAATCTTCCTGGGTGTCTAGGGGGAGTAACCGATCCCCTGGCAGGGATAACTCTCCAACAGACACATTGGCACTGAAATGTTGCAGCATAGTGTCCATTTTGTTGTCCATGCTACGCACAACATCGCCAAACTCTCCAAGACGTCGCAGCATTAAGGTCTGATCTGCACCTACAGGGGTTAAATAAAATAATAGTCAGTCCTGGTCCCTCAACTACTAAACTATGACATTTATATCTAGGTCTACTACATGTATAGGTGGCCCCAGTGGGAATTAAACCAACAACCACAGGTGTTGTTTGCAAGTTGTACCTGATTGCCCAGTGCGAGCAAACGTCTTCAACATTGTCCCAACTTGCTTCACCTGCTCTTGAAGTGAGCCGCTGTCATCCGAAGCTACAAAATGAAAGGCATATGGTAATTTTGTACATACATCACATACTCTTTCCTAAGTTTGACTTTTTTGTGCATGTTCTTACCTGCTCGTGCAGTGCTTTCCCTCAGAGCTTGGTTCTCCTCCCTCAGAGCTTGGTTCTCCTCCCTAAGGGCTTGGTTCTCCTCCATCACGGCTTGTTTTTCATTCTGGAATCTCTGGAAATCTACATTAAAAAACAAAACAACAACAAAAAAAAAAACACCTAAAGGCACTATTTTCAATACTTTTAAAACACTGGACACTAAGACATAGGCCTAAAATATACCTTCATAGCTGAAAACTTCATGCTGTACACAAGATGCCAGGGGAGTCCAAGGGCCAATTACAGAGCGATGACTTTCTCCTATTGATAATCATTGACGTAAAAATATGTTTGAAGTTATTGCATACATTTAATGAATTGGACTTAAAATGGAACACTTAGTTTAGCGCAACATATTACATACCTCCAGCGTTTTCACCCATATGCTGCCAGGGTAAATTTGCTGCTGGGGGTGTAAAGCTTAGTACTTGACGAGCTGGAAGAGCAAACATAACAGCTTTAACTTCAGTGCAGAGTATTGCATATTCAGTAATGAAACTATAATTGAACTGTGCAATGCTAATGGAATGTACAACACACCTCGACACCTTTCATCCAGAAACTGCTGCGGCGAGTAACCAGTCAAGTGTCCTAATGAAAAACAGATTATGATTAAAGGATTCCTTATCTTAAATAGAAGCAATAGTTTCCAAGACAAAAAAACGTCACAAATAACATCACTTACTTGTACTCAAACTCTTGGCTCTGTGAAGTGGAGTCTGAATTTCTGGAGAGAAACCTGGTTCTGAGAAAGAGGAAACAGAACTTTGAAAATCTAACAAAGGGTATAGTTTAGTGGCAGGATCACAAATCAAGCATCACAGCAATTTTACATACCACCTCTGAAGTCTACAGATGGCACAACATTTTCCTGGTTTTCTGGAATCGATGCAACTTCTGGAGCATCGGGCAGCACTGAAACCTTGTTACCAGGAACAATGTTTTAAAGCTCAAAAGAGGTTGTCCAAACGACAGCACTGCTGGTGCATCTGGAAGACTAGACTCCTCTTCATCAGAAGAGGCCTGGGGTCTATACTTGGAATTTGAGATTCTCTTTCTCTTTCTCTTCTTGTCATCGTCCGTCGTTTCAACGCTAGAACCTGTTTGGAAGCGCACCAAATATCTCATCGCCTCTTGCCAACATTCTAGAGCAGGGAATAATGAATGAAAGTCAGTTATCCACCATAAACAGACAAAGAAAATACACAGATGAAATGCAGGAAAATCAAATGCATAAGTCAGAACCATTTACCTGCTCCCTTCATAAACTTAAAATGATGTTTCTCCCAGGTGCTGTGTGGAGGCGTGCAGCGGATGGCTAAATTGTTGCCTTTGTCTTTTTTGCGGAGGTTAAATGGGGGCCAATAGCACATGCCCTCGCTGAGCCACACTTGCGGAACCACTGCAAATGGCTGATCCTCCTCATCAATAAACTGAACAATGGCAAACAGCATCTAAAATAGAAGAAAAACGTGCATAAAGTAAAAATTGATTAATTTCCAGGCAAAATAAATTAAATTCTCACCCCTTCAAAAAAAGCAGTCATTTTTACAAGTGGATCAACGGAAAACCAGCCTTTCCATCCAGGCAAGGAAGAAGATAATATTTCTTCTGCACATTTGCTATATGGGTAAAGCGGAGTGTATCTGACAGGCCAGATAAATGAAAAATGCCTAGCTTGGAAGATTCCACAGGGTAAGTGAAGAAATCGACCATGTTCCGGAACCTCTTGTAGATGAGCAAAGTGTTAGCAAGACCGAAAAAACACAACAGAAATGCACATAAACTTTACTTTGCTGACCTCAAACTTAGAGAGGAGAGAAGACAAGTTTACCTGATTGTTGTTCCCGCAGTTCACTTTCATGGGTTTTTTTTTTCCTCTTTTCGTGACCAGAAGGATAGTTTCGCTTCATTTTGTCATGGATGTTGTAAACATTAATTGACGGTGACGTGACGCGCTATGACACGAGGAGGAGGCGGGGCCTTGAGTAATTTGCGGGGCCCTACGCAGCTTGCGTAGTGAGCGTATAGGGCTGATCGGCTCTGTATATATATATATATATATATATATATATATATATATGTGTGTGTGTGTGTGTGTGTGTGTGTGTGTGTGTATGTGTGAGTGTGTGTGTATGTATGAGTGTGTGTGTATGTGTGTACATGTATATATTATACTTAAGGAGCTCATTAATTAAACACAATTTGGAACTCATGTCCACAATTTTTTGTGTTCTGTCATTAGTTGTGTCTTAATTTGTTTAATAATTATTACACAAATAGTATTTTAAAATAACATTTCACAATTGTTTATTTTACTCTATAATTAACTATTAATTTATTCTTCATTTTGTCTATTCTGTATTATTCCACCGTTGATATTACATATTCTTTGTAATTCTTGATATTACATATTCATGTTTAAAGATGTATTATTTCAATTTTTTTCCCAGTATTTCAAAGGGAATGAGCTGTGTTTTGACCTGAGACACAAGAAAGAAAAAAAAGTGGAATTTGAACTCAGAGAACGCAATAAAACAACTGCATTTAATTGAATGTACATTCAAATTACATTACATGCATATGTCACAGTTATACTAAATTAACATTAGAATTGTAAACCGAAAATAATCAACGAAATCAACAAGTGAGACAAATGTGAGCTTTCATAATTCCTTACGAAAATTAATAATTTTCCAAACCTAACTAAATAACTGGAGGCAACGTTTTTTTTAACTGCACGTGGATCACAAACCTGAAATCGGTTGATAAATGTGAACGTTATCGTGTTTTTATTCAGAATAAACCGCAGCTCCCCGTTTACTTCCATGTATTTTTAAGGCAGTCTTGCCCTCACTAACATGGCGGACGTGTTGACGTATCGCAGCAACGGCTCAGAGCGGCCAATGAGGCGTCTAGTTATTTATATGTCTATGGTGCTAGGTGTGTGTGTGTGTGTGTGTGTGTGTGTGTGTGTGTCAGTCAGACACCGATTGGTCCTTCCCCATGTCAATCTGAGAGTGTCATATCCGGACACCGCCACATCGTGTCACATGCTTCCTGTAAACTTCCTGGTTCATATCTTACCATAACAACACTGAAACACCTCTGTACACACGAAATATCCGAATAATAAACCCGCGATTACGATAGTAAAACTTGGTATGAGATTTTCTTGAGATCTGGGGCGTTTTTATAAAAAAAAGAAAAAGAAAATGTACATCGGAAATGCTAACTTGTGCAGCGATGAAAAAGGCTACAAATAACATATTTTTACAATAGTAAACGACCAAATTCCACCCCTGATTGCTAAAGGAAGTTATTATAAACACTCGATCGGGGTTTAAAGTGAGTTTTTAGTAAAAGTCTACTAATAATTTAATAAATTGTCTGATGTAGCTTGATGCTAACGTTAGCTCTAATGCTACTTATAGCAGGTGCATTTCTTCATAATGCATTTCTGTCACAATAATTTTTATAGTAAGACTTTTGATAAATAAGGGCTAAATGCATACTGAGACTAAGTGATCAGTTTAGTGGATTGTAAAGCTTGAAATAACCACAACAAAGGCTGATAAAGGTGTAATAAAAGCAAAAGAATAATGCAGATAATGTGTCATACCTGGTGGAGGTTCAAAAGACTCATTTGGTGAGAACAATATAATCATGAAACTATTATTTTGAACAATACTGTAAATCTGAAGTGGATCAATGTCAATACTTTAAGAAAGGCAAATAATACGGAGCGATCATGTTAGAAATAAAATGCAGAGAATTACTAGTGTTGATTGTACTTAACTACATTGTATTTACAGATCATTTTGATAACACATAGTAGTTAGAACCTTGCCTACATAAACTACACATCAAAGTTTGGTCAATAAGCTATCATGGTGACTGAATGACTTAAAGACAAAAAGAAAGAAAGAAACAAATTATGTTAAAAACATTTTATTTAGTTGAATTAAAGACCTTTTGGATCGCACTTAGTCTGGAACCTCACCCTTAAGCAAGCCAAACTGAAGTGAAAATCTCCAGACTGATTTGCTCTTGGGATCACTGGAACACACAAGCCTTTCCACCACGTCAAGGTGGCGATCCTTGGAAAGGACACTCACTCTCCATTCATTCCTTATCTAATGCTCTCATACACACACACACACACACACTATATGTTGAACACATACACGCACACATGCACACAAGAAACAGACACAAAAGAAAACTCTTTATTGATATTTTATCGTAAAACAATATATTAATCTTACAGAAGTGTTGAAGTTGTGTTTTATAAAAATTTATTTATTGTATGTTCAAAAAAGTTGCTTCTATTCTAAAATACAATACACAGGATCATGATAGCTGTAATATGTCTGTAGTACACCTGCCCTGATATGAGAGTGTGCGCCGCTTATGAAGAAAGGATCCAGAAGAGTCCCGTTTTCTGTTGTCCCAGAGTTAATAAGTTGGTTAAAACCTTTTTCTTGAAATAAACGTAGAATAGGTTTGTTGCCACGGGATAACTGATCTTCATTGAAGTCTCCGCATATTATAACATGCTTGAAATCAAAGATTTCTAGAGATGTCAAAAGGGCATTTAGATTCAATAAGTGCTTGTTTAGGAGCTTCTACCTTTAAAACCAAGCATTCTAAGTCTGTCACATTCTGGATATACATCAGAGGATGAACTTTTAAGTTGGTTTTCACATACATTGCTACACCTCCACCTTTTTGGTTAGCCAAATGTGAATAGTTTGTGTAAGATACACTTCTGTTTCGTTTGTACATAGTGTAACCATTCAGTTGGAGAAACTCAGGAACAGCTGAGCCAGACAAATGTGTTTCAGTTAAACACAAAACATCAGCCAATAGTAGCTCATGGTGGCATTTTAAATCATTCATATGACACTGCAGTCCTTCTGTGTTGTGATGAATGATTTTCAAAGATGAATCAAGACTTGACTCTTGCAGTGTGTGTAGGATGGGCTGAATGTTACGAAAGTCAGCTTTTGGCATGTTTTCCAAGGACGAACTTATTTCAGGATCACAGAAGATTTTCATTTCATCAAAGTCAGTAACGTACAAACCGCTGAGTGTTGTTGTTCTGCTGAGTGCCAAGTATGCCATGCCTGGTTCGAATATATGTTTCAGACATACAACAGCAGAATCAGTTGTCATGCCTTGCACTTTATGAACAGTACATGCAAAAGCAAGTTTCATGGGGAATTGTCTTCTCACTGTACCCTTTCTTTTGAGGGGTTCTTCTGACCTTTCAATATAGACAATTGTGTCATCTCCATCAGGTGCTTTTTTGCGATATTTCTGTCCAGCATTTACATTATCCAAATGCAAACCAATTAATTGCACATATGAAACACTGTCACGGTTCCGAGTCGTTATTTTTACCACATTGCCAAAAGTACCATTAACTAGGCCATCTTCTACATCAATATTTCTGGTTAGCATCACTCGTGCACCAATAGCAATCTGTAGTGTGTCGAGAAGGTCACATTTCTCTCCTTTACATGGGGCAGCTTGCCTTTTCATTTCACCTGTTCGTGGATCTTTTTTGTAGTCATCCGCATTAATATTAATAATATTTGAAAAGCGCGAAGATATAGCTTCAGTGTTGTGGTTTTCAACCTCTTTATTGGTTGTATAGATGTGTAATGCATCTGTGGGACATTCTTCAGGGGAGGATCTTGTGACTGTTTTCTAACATACACTTGTCTGCATCAGTCAGTTGGTCCTTATTCTGTTTCACTCTTAGTCTGTCGAGCAACTCAGCATATGCAAGATCATCTCTCTGTCTCATGATCTGCGTCAGTGTTATCATTTGAAAATTATCCTTCCAAAAGTCCAGCACATGGTCTTCATACACACAGAGTGGTTTAGCTCTTCCTAACGGTGGCAGTTGAAAAAAATCTCCAACAGCAAGTATGGACAATCCACCAAAAGGCTTCTGGTTTCCTTTAATCTGTTGCAGTCTCCAGTTCACATAGACAAACAACTGTTTTGACACCATTGAGATTTCATCAATAATTAAGATGTGTGCATGTTCTCTTCTGTGCAGCTAAGAGAACTGTTGGCTTGGAAATATCTGTAAGATCTCTTGTGCATGGAAGCCTACGCAGGATTTTGGTTGCTTCTGCAAAAATGCATTTTATCACATGTGACTTACCAACTCCGGCACCTCCATTTAAAAAATACATAAACGGTTGTGGTTTTTCACCTGAAACACATCTTTTGCACCAATCGCGCACAGCATAAAATATAGACGCCTGTGTCTGATTTAAGCTCTGATACATTTTGCGAATCTGTGCTGGATTTAGCTGGGAAACTTCCATGAGTGGCATGGCTGTGTTACTGAGAGAGGTTGACGATGTGTATTCAGGAATTTCATCCTGCTCATTTACTTCATTAGGATCAGTGGGTTCACGTTCCATAATGCTCTCCAATCTGATCAGTTCGTTCGCTGGTGCCAATGTACTCCATGCATCTTCAATTGGACCATTCTGTTCAAATTCTTCAATTGCCTTTTCTATGGTCTCATTATGTTTTTCATATTTTTCACGGTTTTCTTTCACAATGTCGAACACACGTTGCAGGTCATCAGTGCCTGGTAGTTTTACTGAAGCAAATGCATAGAATGATTCATATGTTGGGAATCTTGTGGACTTCAGCTGTTCATCTCTGCAATATGGTAGGTAAAGTTTTAGAAGTGTTCTATAGAATTTTTCTGTGTTTTTCTGCTGTGAAAAACGAGCAAATCTGATAACAGCAGGTTTCCCTCTTGTTCTTTTCTGTATGTGTCCCATATTGTTTTGAAGTGGCTTTGAAAACAGCTTTACCTTTTGTCTGTCCAGCATAAACAATGCGGTATTCACTTGCAAATTCAGCAATGCACATGTTCTCAAATTCAGGTCTTTCTGGTCTTGCCTTGTACTTGTCTGGCAATCCTGTCATCCACACATTCTCCATGTCATCATCCATGGGGTCTGTAAGTACCTCATGGGTAAACTCATCTTTACAGCATTGTCATCAGTGGGTATGAATAGAACAGTGCGTGATGATGATTTCAATTTCAGACTACATGTGCGAGCAACTGCCTCCTGAGCGCTGACTTCTCTGTTCTTTGAATAGGCATTCATGACCTGCTTCATGCACTCACTGTCAGACAGATTATCGTGGCTTGAATCTTTTATCACTCGGTTTAGGTAACTGCTCATTTCATGTTCAGCTTTTGAAATGTATGAAAGAATGTACATGATACAGCTGTAAGGATTCAGAATAAACTGTATGTCCATGTTTGCATTCCAAGCTCTTAACAGCAAAGGATTGTAGCCGTTAACCCAGCAGTCCTGTGGTTGTCTCTCCATAATGGTTACATTTGATGTAGACAGAACCTCAATGTAATTCTCATATTCTTCATAAGTCATGTTGACTCTATCAAGCAGTTGTACAGTGGTTTCCAAACATTGAGTGCAATCATTCAGTAGATCCCACACTTTCTGAAGTTGAGCTTTAGCTTTTTCAACAGTACCATGATCTCGGTCTTCTATTGATTCATCTTGGTCTTGTGATTCATCTTCAGAAGGAGGTCTAGGGCGAGTTATCGTGGTTCTGTTAATGGGTGGTTTAGGAAATCCAAATCTGCAATGTTTCTTGTTTTTTCTACAGGACTTGGAGTGGTTTCGACTGTGAACCTGTACTTCCGTTACAATTCTGTGCAGTTCTGGGTCTTTGTTTGGATCTGGTAATTTACATGAGATGTAATTGTCAATGAAATCACAAACATCCTGATCTTGATCTTTTTCAAATTCAGGAGCTTCTTTCACCCAAAATAAGCAGTGAATGTGCGGAAAGCCACGTTGTTGGAATTCAACTCTATAAAAAAAGTCAATAACCTCACCGATAGGTTGAGCAGGTGACATGATTAGATCTCTCATTAAGGCTTCAACTCGTTTCTCAAACATGCGCATGGCTGTGACTGGGTTACTTCTCAGAATTTCACATTTCTCAGACCAGTCTAATTCAGAGAAGTTCACACTTTCACCTTGTTGTGCTTTAATAGCAGTTATGACTTCAGGCCATCTCATCTCAGCAGCACTAAACGTACAGAAAAATGTGTGAGTGCCCAGTTGTCTCAACATAGCAAACAAGTCACGGAGAGTTTTCTCCCAGTATGCTGGAGTCCCTCTTAATGGTTGCATGAAACGTGTTGCCTCCTTATTATTCACAAGCTTTTCTAACTCCTCTTTGTCTTGCAGCAGTGAACAGTTTATTCTGCGTCCATCACGGGTCATGGGTTTTGCTTTCCTCAGCTGAACAGACATACTAGATGTGGCCATGTGCATTTCAGTGACAAACTGAGCAAAGAAGATATAGTTTGTGTCTCTTGCACAGCGATTGTCAACAGAGAACAGTCTTGCATTAAAGTATCTGCTAGGGGAGACACGTTTTGTGCGATCAGGCTCATCAATGGTGTTCATACCATCAGGAAACTGCACCGGGAAAGCCAAAGATTCTAATTTAGGAATCTTAAACATAGTTATAGGTGTATTTCTCTCTGCTGGGGCAATACAAAATATTCCATCTTCATAGGACAACAAGTGCTGGCCAAGATCTGGGGGCTGAAGACATGTATCCAATGCTAGACCAGAGGGCTGATCTTCAGTATTCTCAGAGTCATCACTTGAATCATTTTGTTGATTTTCATTGCTCACTCCTTCAATGTTGTCAGTTTGGCTGCTGCTTTCAATATCCATTTCATCATTAGGGGCACTGACTTCATTTGTTCCTTGTTCATTCTGATTAAACATTTCTTCTTCTGAGACTGTGTCATTTATAGTAATATCTTTATACTCTGAATGAATTTCTTTTAGTTTTCTTAAAGCAGACAAAACTTTATGCATATTCACAGTCTGAAACTGATAGTGACCTTTGTACCCCAGACGTCTTTTTAGCTTCACCGTTAGCATCTGAGCTTCAGTTCTTGGTCTTGGTAAACTATTTACTGTTGTTTCCACTTCAGATGCAACTGATATTACGGCTCCTTTTATAGCTCTCTGTTGACCTTTCGGAAGCGTGATAATTTTAGCAAAGGGAATGTACTTTGCAATAACGTGTCTCTCAAGAATATTCAAATCACTGAGTTCAGCAGGAATGGGAGTGAACTGAAGCATATTAGCTATTGCGATATCTGGCATGAAACCTCTCATCAAGGTTGTATGGCAACAGTGACAGATCCATTCTGTTTTCCTGTTCTCCAAGCCACATTGATCAGGACAGTCAGAGCAGATGTGAACATAGTTTCCACTTAAGCAAACTGAAGAAACTGTTGGATTCTTTTGATATCGGCCACGATCACAAAGACGTACTTGGTTTGAGAAGAGCACTCTGGCACAGCATGTGCAGACAAACGTTGGTCCGTGTTTAACAACATCTCTAAAAGTATTTAAAGCTCTTAGAACTCCTGCATCTTGTATTAGGTCAGACTGGCTATTTTGTTGTATGTTTCTCTGCTGGCGCATAAGATCCATTGTTCTGTATTTCCCTGTTGAATCCTGCTAATTTCGTTAAAAGCAGATATTTTTTTTTGTACTTTAAATAAGTAATACATTTTTTGGCGGGTCCTAAACTGTACATCATTGTGATATCGGTGATTCCAATTTAATTTCCTTTTCTCATAGAACTCAGAATCCTTTCTGCACTGATTTGTATAATGTTTTTTTTTCCTTTGCTTAAAAATTGGATCTTTCAAGTATCTTTCAACTATATGTCTCCTGTGCTGTTCATTATATTTAGCATTGGTCCTGTACTTTTGATTTATACATTTCTTTTGCCTCTCTCTGAATTGTTTGTCCTTCCTATAATCTTGAACCATATAGTTTTTTTGACTCATTCTAAATTTGGCAATATTCCTGTAATTGCTGGTAATCCTGATCTTTCCTCTCTCTCTGTTTTCATCAGTATTTCTATACTTAAGTTTCATTGCTTGTTTGTGGTTTTCCCTGTAAGTCATATTATTCCAATAGGTCTTCTTCGTAGCTTCTTTATGTATTTGCCTGTATTTGTTACTTTTTTTATAGTCATAGACTTTATGTAAAGTCTGTTTTTTCTCATTTGCGTGTTTCTTTTGTGCTAGCTCTTTGTGCTGTTTTATATGATAAGCCCTTCTCTTTTGATGCTGGTTCAGTTTCTTTGACTGCTCATTTAAGTTAATCTTAGTTGATTTAGCTTGGGTGAACCTTTCCTCGGGTAGCTGTTGAACATCTTGAAGTTGTGAAATGCCAGGCAAATGTTGATTGTTGTTTAGACCTGTGTTCTCAGGAGAGACAGATGGCTGTGTATTCCTTTCAAACTCAGGGCTGGTCACACAAAGCTGAGTATGTACACAACTTTCCATTAATGTATTTACAAATGAAACAGGCAACAGATCAAACTGATCTTGGTCTCCTAAGATCAAATCTGCTTGCAACACTAATAGCAATCTCTCTATCAAATCTTCTAAAGAGGAAAACGTCAGCATTAAAGCCGTACCTGTGTCTTCATCAGTAATCATGCCGTCAATTGTTCTGCAATGTGAATCAAAATAACCAAACCTCCCTGACCGATCTCTAAACACAGCAATACATGAATGTCCACTTAACAGCAAAGCATCGTTCACATCACTTCTGAGACATTGCAGTGTGTTTGCAAGATTTTCATAATCACCTAGTGCAGGTGTATCTCTTAGAAATCCGAACCTTCTAGGATGTTTTATGATGGTATACAACTCTGAGTTTATCTCCACTGTGCTCGGTAACTCATCAAAGCTTAAAAAGTTATGCACAAATTGTCCTTTGCTCTGCAGTGTTTGTTTAACTGTAGTGTAAACTGCATCCCCATTCTGTAAAATGTTGTCTAAATCACTACTGCTTAGCACATTACTTTCTTGATGGACTGCTAGGAAGATTAAAGAATTGCAAGTACACTGCCGGCCTCGCGAGTAAAGGTTGTACCTAGGATCAGTTTGACAATGTGATGCCCTTATAGACAAAACATACGGTTGTGCATCATTCATACCTGACACAGAGTTGGTACTGCTAACATCTGATGCAGCTTCAAGCTTTCTGCGCTGTTTCTGAGATGCACTCCTCTTTCCTTTTCTTGGCATGGTGTTGTTTCACCACTAGGAAATAAACGTGGTAAATATGTAATGTATTTAATAATACGTTACTGAATATATACAGATAAAATATCTAATACTCAAAGGTAATGTGACTTATTGTTTATGCCATTAAGTTGGCGAAGTCTTCAAATCAGAGATCCTTGAAGACAATGTAAATGAAAATACAGTGTAGATGAAAGTACATTTACATGTCTCTTTCACGGTTTCTGAAATTGTAACTCAAATTGTTTTCTTACCTGCGTTTTCAGATTATGTTTCAGGGTCAAAGATTTCTCTTTGCAATATCAAGTGTTTTTGATTCAGAGGTGATCAAAGATCAGTATTTGGGTAATTTTTCTGACCGCTTTTCAAAGATGCGTTGGCAAGCGTAGTTTAGGTGCATAAAAGGTTAGTAGCAAAGCAATGCAGTAGCATGAGCATGGCCAGTTGTCAGTTGGAAAAGAAAGAATGGAAAAGAACAGAGGCATGAGTTTAAATTCGTAAGCAAGATAAAGATTTGATTGAAAATATCAAGGTACGGACAGGAAAGGACAGGACAGGTTGGGACAAACAGACACAGTAAACAAAAAAACATGTTAATTACAATGTTCAATGCACATTCAATAACATACATTTTAAAACCATACATTTAACTGCATACAGACAAAATTAAGATATAAAAGAATTATGTATTTTCTTTTTTACAAAATAAAGTACATTGATTAAAAAAATACTATACACTATTAACATCAGTTTTCATTTAATACATAAGACAATTACTTACCCAACTGAGGGTGAAACATCACAATTCACTTTAAACTAACTTCAATATATGATACATTTATGTTTATGCAATACTTGTGTCACGCTGGTAAATGAAGGATCCAAAAAGCAGAGATGACAGGAATAACAGTCTTTAATGAAATTATAAATAACAAAAGGCAGTCCGTCTCTTCAGCACACAGAACTGGTAAATAGAAACTTGAACAAACGGAAAGACTCCTGTCTCGATGAGTAACAGAACAGGTTTTTGTAAAAAAAATATTTTAATTATGGAGAAATAACAATTGTTCAATTAAATTACACACAATTGCTATATGTTAGGGACATAAAATAGTATAATTTGTAGTTTCATTAAAACACATGCTATATGATAACTTTCTATACAGCTCTTTTGAATGTTTTTGACATGACTTTGTCAAAATTTAACTAGACCTACAATTTACAATGAAATATCATGACTTCTTCGTGGTTGGTGTTTACAATCTTTTTTCATTCTGTAACCTACTTGTTTTACAAAATCTCAGCACTAGTGTTATATGCTATTGCTTTGACAGCTTTGATAATATTCGGAACTGATAGCCAATTATTATTATTATTATTATTATTATTATCATCATAATCATTTATTAATTTTTTGCCTTACTGAATGTGATATCCTTTCAGCAATAAAATGCCCATCGGCTCATTTGAATACTGTCAGTTAGTTAACTTACAGGTAAACATAATAATACTATGAATAAACTGTTAATCCTAAACTTAAATGTCCAGTTTATTTACTTTCTACAGTTTCAAATTAAGTGTAAAAGACAAGTCCAAAGACGCTTTTAACAACTGGATCTGGCAACACAAAAGCTGCTCCTGCGCTCTCACTCACAGCTTTGTCTCAGACCTAATTCACTCCAGCAGCTTTCAATACTGACCCTAAACATTCTTCTAAACTTAAATATACATGCAGACATGTATATGAGGACTGTTAAACAGCACATTAGTCAATTGATGAACAAATGTGATTTTTAACAAATATTTATTTCCCGAGGTCCGGACCTTTGTTACCGCAGCTGGATAGGACTCCGCGTGTATCCACGTGGCTAAAAAAACTTCAATGCACTTTTGATACATTTTAGGCAAAACACAAACCCCCTGACTCACATCTATTCCACATCCATGGGCTTGCTGATCGATTATATTTTTGTTTTCTTCTCTTTCACCTCACTAACCTAAATAATTTAACGACCTTACATAGTATGATAAAAATACACCCAACATACTGTATGCTAAAAACAAGCAGATTGAACAAATATCCTTAATAATGCTTAATTACATACAAAAAAAATCCATTATTACTTAGCACATGTGCAACAATTAGCCTATTTGTATTATCCAAAAGTTTGCATTTTAATATTGTTATACGACTCACCGGCGCTTCCAAACATCCAAGCTAGATCTTCGTGATCCGTTCACTTCTTCTTCTGTGATTTGCGGCAGCTTAGACACTTCAAAGGTGTATTTCCCTTCTCTTCTTCTTGTATATTTTGAAGACAATTTCAAGGTGCATTACCGCCACCTGCTGGTTAGAAGTATGACCCAAGTTCGCCGCTGCCTGATCATTTAAGTTAATCATTTTAAGAGCACACTCAGAATTTGTGCTCTGCATTTAACCCATCCGAAATGCACACACACAGAGCAGTGAACACACACACACACACTGTGAACACACACCCGGAGCAGTGGGCAGCCATTTATGCTGCGGCGCCCGGGGAGCAGTTGGGGGTTCGATGCCTTGCTCAAGGGCACCTAAGTCGTGGTATTGAAGGTGGAGAGAGAACTGTACATGCACACTCCCACCCACAATTCCGTCCGGCCCGAGACTAGAACCCACAACCCTTCGATTGGGAGTCCTACCCTCTAACCATTAGGCCACGACTTCCCCTTAAATCCTTTATCCTTGAAAGCTAAATACGATAGGCGCTCTCTTTATTATCAGCATGTTTCTTCTTTCTAACAAGAAGAAGAAAAAGTCAGGCAAATCTACTACGGCCTTTTTATCAGGACCCAATACCGCATGGGGCCCGTTTGCATATCTCTGCCCTCATCACTCACAAACTCATTCAGTACGGAGTTAGACGCACTAGCAGGAAATCCGTTTCACAGGTAAGTCCTTGATTATTCACATATTTTGTAACAGGCTTATTTTGCATCACTCTATCCATAACCATACCTGTCAAGTTTTGGATTTGAAAATAAGGGAAATTTTCCGGCACCCACCGCGAGCAGTCCCACCACCCCAACAAAGCTCCAGTATCCCTTACATTTTAAGACAGGTGTTATAGCCCAAATGAAAACACAAACTGGTATATATGAAGAGCATTTATTTAAAGGCTTATTAGCATATTTTCTGTTAATTTAACATTGCTTGTCTTTACATTTACATTTTATTTTCATTCCACACATTCTTTTCATTTCGTAGGCTACTGCTTTTCTTTTACAGCTTTTCTTTTCATAACTTTTCTTTTACTCTTTTAGTGAGTTGTTGTACAAATTTGTTGAAGACTTTGCATTCTTTAAAAAAGTAAATTCGCTGTCCCATTTATCACGATATTTACACATGGGTTTTGGTTTTTTGGCAGGTGTGCTTTCACTCTCTATCGTAGCATCCATCATCCGTCTCTGTTTTTTCTTTTGTTGTTGTTTTCCCCGCGTTATAACTCATGTCATCTGACCTCACACACCCCTCGGGACAGGCTACTACAGGTGCCAGTTATCGCGAGACTAGTGACAGAGCTCAGATTGGGAATGGGTTTTTTATTATTATTTGATTAATAACGAAGGTTAAAATTAAAAAAATAAAATACGGGAGATTTACGGGAAAATACTAATACGGGAGGACGGCGGGAAAGAAGGGTAAAATACGTGACTTTCCCGGCCAAAACGGGATACTTGACAGGTATGTCCATAACCATTAAACATTTATACAGATGCATTAACAAACATACCACATTTAACCATATATTCAATAAAGCAGTAACGTTACCAAGCGCCATTATCTTTACAGCGCAGTTCACGGTATATGATGAAAGTCTTACTGTTATTATTTTTATATTGAATATGCTGTAGTGTTTCACAGTAAAGGCCACTGTAATTCGTAAATCTTTACTCTTAAACAGCTATAACATTAAAAACACACATTTGCTTAACATATAGGCTGCGTTTGCCTATATCGGCGTCGCCGCTATTGTTCCCTCTCCATATCCGCTTATCTGTGCTTTTCACGCACATTGCTGCATTATGCTTTTAATTCCATTCTCTTTCCCAAATCCACAGTTTACGATGTTTAAATATTTTATAGTACAGCTACTTTTAACACAATACTTGAAATCATATAACTTGTTTTCCTCCGTCGATTTTGAACTGGACTCAAAACTGTTTATCAGCCATGTCAAACTAAAAGTCCCATTGTTTGACGTTACCTTCTGTACTCCCACGTTATAAGTAGGCTACATTTTCATACTATTACAGATCTTTTAGTAACACGTTCATACTTATTTTGCATGTACGCCCACAAATAACATTTTCATTATATATGTACCTTTTATTAATGTATATTAGCTAACTTATATAAAATGTCTGATCACTTCCTTTGGTTCACTACAACACACTATTACATGCATTTTTTTATGCTCCTCAAATCATTTGTAACATACTACCAACAAAATAAACGCACTATTAAAAAATCTTTGCCAGATTTTGCAATTTCACTCTTTAGTTTTGCTGTAGTTTATTTTTATTTACTTTATTCTACTTTTTTGCCCCCAGAATGGCTACTCCATATACTCGTCCAGGAAGAATTACGTGCAAATGCATTCAGACCCGTGTGATAAATAAAGCTGAAACATTTATATACACACAACAGTCTAAAATTGAACCTGCAACATACAGGACAACTTCATTCTGTGCCCTCACGAATAATGCCTTGACCTACCTACACAAAAGATCTGGCCCAGACCCCGAATTTGAGGGAGCTAGCTACATTTTAAAGAATGTGACCGTCTCTACCAGAGATGGGCTACCACATTTACTAGTCGGGCCAGCAACACAGAAATTTCGTACATAAGATGCACTCTGTCCACCCTCTAAACCCATATCTGGCAACGAAGACAACATGTACTTTATGCATGGATATATTACTCTTCAAGGCCAAGTGAAAAAAGTGAGTACCTTTTATCACTCTGTTTCTCTTATTCATACTACTTCTGCAAAAATACATTTCACGTAACTATACATTTTATACGTTATATATATATACTTGTCCCTGCTCAAAATAAACTTATTATGGTTCTTATCTTTTAACATTTTTGCCACCGCCTCTGTACTTCCACAGCTACAAAAAGTGAGGATGACACGATCCTCGATTTCCATTTTAAATTTAAAGCTGCTGTGTGGTCCTGATCAACTTGATATCTCCCTGTGGAAAGAAGAAGCTCTTTGTGGCTTACACATTGGAGATGACGTAGAGATCACCCACCTTTATGGTGACAAGGTGCCTCGAGGAAGGATCGTTTTCATTCTTCTCGGTACACAACTGTTAAGGTAATCATAATACAATCTTTACAAAAATGTAAAGACACACTGTATATCTATTTATCTATCTATCATGTAACACACACAAGCAAATACAATACAAATTATACACTCCTATTATACAAATCTCACAATTACTAGAAACAAACAACATTACACATACCAAGATGTTTGGTGTAATAATATTGACTTTCTTTTCTTTTCTTTTTTTTCTTTTTTTTTACAAATTAAGGAAACTCCACGGACAAAACAAGAAATCGAAGTTTTGGGAGTATCTCAAGCAGATGACACCTACACTCTTCTTAGCACTGATGATGAAGTCTACACAGTTTCGGCAGAGTTTTACACTGGAAACTTCACCAGTCTCATTGAACAATTACCCATGAAGATTCTTGTGGAGCATATCAACAACAGAGTCGTTGGTGTCAAAGCATTACTTTAAGCTTTACTTAACCTGGACTCTTAGAATTTTTCATTTTATGTCCATTCATTTTTTTGTACTTTGCACTTTTTAATATATACCTTTCTTGTACATTTTATTGCATTTAAACACATAATTTCTTGCATTTTTGTAACCTTTTTGCATTTCTAAAATGTATATTAAAACTACTTTTTGGAAACAAAACTAAATCTTACTTATGGCACTTAAAAAGCTTGATCACTTAAATTATGCACTATACTACCATTAACTACACACTTATTTGCGAAGTACATAGTAAAAAACGACACTATGAATCCTTATTCATGACAATTTTTTTTTAAAGTAACCACAATCAATGTCTATGTACTGTTACTCTACATGTGTAGAAGTAGAAATGGAAGTATCACAACAGCCCCGCAATCTGGTCTTTTGTGCTATTGATCGCATCATCTTAAAACCTTTTAATGGTATTAACGCTTTATTTTTTCTATAATACATGATTACAACAGTCTATAACAAATATTACTTCCATTGTCTGAGAAAAATTGCGCCCCTACAGTTCCCATACCCGGGAGAGATTAAGGGGGGAGGAGTCTGGTTTACTTTCACTTTTAAATCGGTTAAAAAAGTAAATAATACAATTTCCCTCAAACTGACAATCTAAACCAACATATCTGATTATTACAGGGGTCAGGGCTCATTAATAATTTATTTCTGGGCAGAGAGCAGTCAGAAAGACGAGAGAAGAATCAGCTGCTGGAGGCATTGTCTCCACGGAGCTCACAACGAGCGAATTTATTCTTATTTAAGACCTTATCTTCTTACCTTTAAGACCCAATCTACCCGTTAGAACACACCAAGAGCTAAATTCAGATTTTTCTGAACTGTTTAACGTAATAACATCGCGATGTATTTCTCTGAACACTTGAAGAGAATTCACAGCCTGACATGGTAAAGCAGGGAACACTGCGACCAAAATGGTCGCATATGCATCACTGATTATTTTTTTACCTACTTATGTGTTATGCTATGATTTAATATGAGCATTTATTAAAACAGAAATGTGTATTTTAAGAATACGTTTTATAACGTGCTCCGAGCATTCAACACATCGAGTTGGCTTCAGCCCCGCTCTGCGGGAAAGCTGAACTGAGCAGCTGGTGACTCGCGCTGTGTTCGGTGCGAGAGAGAGCCGCGTCTCGCGAACAGGGACGGCAACACTGAACCGAGCTCTCCTTCAGTCCTCCTGCTCCTGAACAAACAAATACGAATCGCAGTTTAAATAAACAGAAAAAAAGAGCGAAAAGCGAAAGAGCTCAATACAGCACTGCAGTGTTCTGGTGTTCAGGACGCAAGCAGAGACGCGTCTCAGAGTCTTCTTGCTTTTGTACTGACAACAAATACATACAAAATATGTCGAAATACCCGTGTTGGAAAGTGTGTTCGAAAGAGTATGTGGTTATGTCTTAAGTAAAAGTAAAGAGTTGCAAAAATATCGGATGTGTATCATTATAATGGATGCGTTTGTCTCTTAAGGCGACCGCGTCTAATTTACTAGCTCTGCTGCAGTGTCTTTAATGTATGAAAATGAAAGTAAATCAATCACTGCTCTTGATTGAATTACCTTGTAGTACAATAATTTATGCAAAGTCAATCCAAAAATCAGATAGAATTGTTTTACTAGTGTGCAGGCCATTAGTTCATTTATGTAAGTGAGAATGGCAAAATAGTGATCTGTGAAATATTATACCCAAAAATTCTTTATACTGTAGGCTACCAGTGAAATAGATTTAAAAAAAATTAGGGACCTGACCATGTTTTGCTTAAGTGTTTCTTTCTTTAATTGCTAATGCAACCTTTTCACACCACAGACTGAACCAAATTAAGCATTGCTTGCTTATTAACTGTTCAACAAAGTATTGATAGTTGTGTAAATATTGTCATACTGACAGCTGCCTGAAGTTTTGGTTGATTCCATTACATATCTTTTTATCAAAGTTATCCAACATTATAAAGATGAATTTTTTCTGAGTTATTGTCATATTTTATTACCGATTTCTAAACTACTGCAAATAAACTGTGATAATCTGAGAAATGCTGAAGGTGTCTGAATACATTTTGGTTTGATTATGTATTTTATTTTACAGTGAAGACTATGCAGTGCTATTTTAAATTAACAAAAACAAACTTAAAAAAATGTAAACATTATGTAAATAGCACAAATAAATAAATAGAATAAACATTCAGTACAAATTTAACAATTTTAAATGTCCCACTGTACAACCTGCACCGGGGCAACTTTAACCCCTGCTACAAGACGGAGAAATGCACTGTGTGTACTGTAAGAAATAGAACAAGGCATGTGGTTTAAAAGATGGCTAATCCACCCATTAGAACACAAGAAGAGCAGAATTCAGGTGTTTTTGAGCTGTGTATGTATGCAAAATGAAATATCAGCGCAATACAGCTTATGAATACTGGAAGGAAAATAAGTCACGACAGCCTTTTAAATTAAAACAGTGCAGCGAATCAACCCAATCAATTAGAAGAATATAATATAGAGATCAAAATGAGTGCCTGTGTGTTCTTTTTGTCTTAGGTGAAAATAACATCTATCTCTCCAGCTTCAGAGGACAGTGATTCTAGCTTTTCGTCGGTAGATTGGACAAATCAAGTTCACGATTATTTCAAAATTCATAATAGCTTGGCGAATATAAATGAAAACAGCCACGTGAACATAAACTGAAAATAAATCGACAATAGGTATTGATGCTGGATTGAATATTAAAAGAGGCAGCATTTACCAGATGCTTTCAGTATGTTGTCCACACGATGGCGCCACAGGATAAATACTAAATACTTCAAGCTATATTCAGAGACAAAGCAGTTCATACAAGTGAATACATAAATTGCCTATTTATGTATTCCTTCTGTGAGTACTATTATATGCACAACATGAAAATAGATAACTTACATAGTGTCCCTTCTTTAATTTTTCAGTAATGTGTGATAACTTGAGAAATATGTTGTCAGTAAAATAAGATCAAATTGAATGGTATTTAGAAGATTATAGTTTTTTTTCATGCATTATTACTATATTGGGCCTTATTTAAATTTATTTAAAAAAAAGGAATATTTATAAATGTATATTTATGCACATAAATAAATTTGAAATATTACATGAGTTTGAATGAGTTTAAATTGATTAGAAATAGTTCACAGAAGCAAAGTTAAATTGACTCTAATGGGATTTGGAGCTTGGCTCATCTGAAAATCCTGTCAATTAAAGTCTATGGGATTTTTTTTTATGTTTAATATTTATTTTTATGAAAACCGTAAGTCCAATCAGTTAGAAAAGATATAGCACACCTCATCTGTTCAAAGACTTGAAAAAACTTCATTTATGTGCATAAATAAAAAAAGAATAAATATTCATAATTTTTTATAAACTTTCATAAAACCCAATATAGTAATTATGCAAAAACGATAATCTCCTAGATACCATTAAATTTGATCAGATTTTAATAGTATTGCCAATATTTTTATCAAGTTATCACACATTACTGAAAAAGTGAAGAAGGGACACTGATAGTTATCTATTTTCATGTTGTGCATATAATAGTACTAACAATAGGACTCATAATTTACTTGAAAAGATACATGTCCAATGTGTAACTGCATCATCTATACACACCATTGTGCTTGGACCCCTTATGATCACCTTGATTTAAACTGCATTGTTTCTATTAACTTGTCTGTCGTTGCCCACAACGCGACAGTGACAGGACTGTGAAATACATACACGAGAAAAATAGGCATGACTTATTTCACATCCAGCTAGACAACCCTGTCGTAGCTTTTATCATAGCCCAGGCTTTTTATTAAAAAAGAACAGCAAGGGACCATGGAAATAAAATATTACAGGTGTATTTCTTTTTTTTTTTTTTGCAGTGGGGCAGCTCAAGAATGTTGTGCACACAAGTCCTGTGGCTCTTTTGCCCCATGGCCAAGCCAACATCAAAGTTAGTTCACTAACTTTTAATTCTAGTTATGTTGGCTTGGCAACAAGCCAACATACTGTTATGCTATTTAAACTTCTCCTTCTTATTATTTTTCTGAGACTAAACGCTACTCCTCCTAGGGCTTTAAAGCCACAAGCCCCAAACTCGGCAGACACCTGCGGGATAGAGCGGTGCTTGTTGCTATATCTTTCAGACTGATCAGACTTAAAGTTTTTTTAAAATAAATTTTTAAATATCAATTCCTATAGACTTCCATTGTCTGAGAAAAATCGCGCCCCTACTGGTTGCAATACCCAGAGTTTTGTTTACTTTCACTTTTGCATTGGTTTAAAATACAAGTAAATAATACAATTTCCTTCAAACTGACAAGCTAAACCAACATATCTGATTATTACAGGGGTCAGGGCTCATTAATAATTGATTTCTGGGCAGAGAGCAGTCAGAAAGATGAGAGAACAATCAGCTGCTGGTCTCTCCACGGAGCTCACAACGAGCGAATTCATTCTTATTTAAGACCTTTTAAAACGGCGATTGCACGCAATCTACTCGTTAGGACACACCAAGAGCTAAATTCAGATGTTTCTGAACTGTTTAATAGAGTTGGGGTACTCGAACTTGGACTCGGACTCGAGTCCAATTTTGAATGAACTCGGACTTGTCACGCACTCGGGTGAATTTGTACTCGGACTTGACACGGACTTGAACATTTTGGACTCGGAAAATATTCCGAGTACAGTCGAGTCCGTGTCATGTGTAACAATAAAACCAGAATAAAATTGAGATGATAAATTAATGAATGTCTCCCCTTCTGTCATTTTACTGCACCACACCGGCAGGCAGCAGTAGCATATCATCTCATGCTTGCAGACGAAACACACGCACCACTCACTGGATATCAATGTGGATTAGTGATGGGAAGTTCGATTCGTTTCCGCGAACCGGTTCTTTCGGACGGTTTGATTCAATAAACCAGTTGAAAAAAACAGTTCACCGGTTCTTTTACGCTCGACGTAATGACTGGCATTGGCGATGACGTTATGGCATCAAGTCTATCAAACATTCAAATATATAAAGTCACTAATCATAACTTCAGTCAGTTAAAACCTCATAATCATGAAAAGTTTACAATTATGTTTTGCAACAACACACCCAAATACAGTAACAGCAATAATGTGCATACGAGGATTTAAGTCTTGAAGATATAAAGTAAATAAATTAGGTGTCATCAGCGCAGAAACCATGACCCACTTACTATACATAATCCATTGCCATGTATTTGTTATTAAATGAACTTACGTTTCGTCAGATTGCCCTTCATTCAAGCCCTCGGTTTACCCGCACTCATAACATTACTAGTACAGAATCAGTTCAGAATCAATCACCAAAAGAATCAGTTCGGTTCAGACGCGCTGTGAGTCAGTCGGCTTCACGCTGAATCACGCATGCGCAGTATCATCAGCTCCTCGGTTCTCGAATTGGACGCGTCCGAAAGAAACGGTTTTCGGTTCAGTTTACTGATGATCCGAAAACCGATGCAACCAATTCTTGACTCGAAAACGAGAATCGCTCAAACCGGCACGTGCTGCAGTTCAGTATCATCAGCTGCTCTACTCGTGTTCATGTTCTGTTTACTACAAACTCAATTTGTGAATCTGTCAACATTAACTATAAATACAGTACAGATATTTCATAAATCATACCTTATTCATATTAAACATGGAGTCTTTAGAGTCTTAATTATTGTCCAACTTCCCTGAAAACCCCTTTGGCCCATACATAATTTACAATATACAGATTAGAAACATGTATCTTAAAAAAAAAATAAACTATATATATATATATATATATATATATATATATATATATATATATATATATATTAGTTATTTTATCACACTTTCCAATGTTTAAAAAAATACTTGAAAAATTACACGCATGCGCAGTATCATCAGTTCATCGGTTCTCAAATCGGACGCGTCCGAAAGAAACGGTTTTCGGTTCAGTGTACTGGTGATCCGTGAAATTCATAATGTCATCATTAAGGATCTCCTCATTGGCTGCACTTTACCTCTGTCAAATGTGGGGGAGAGGCATTAAATAACTGAAATGTCAGCTTTAACTGGAGGACAATATAGTGTGATACAATAATAAAACAGGTTCATTTGTATTTTTATGCACTTGTAATACAATAAAAACCTTTGAAACCTTTTTTGATAGGAAACTAGTTCTGTTGACATAAAATAAAAATGTTCAATGGCAATGACTAGATGTAACAGTGGTATTTTGTTTAATAAATTTTTATATTGCCATTGGTTTAATGGGTTGAAAGTTTAAAATATTAATAGAATGTAAAAATGTACAATACCAATTCATAATCTTTTTTAATTTAATTACTTTCTGGACTCGGGCAGACTCGACTCGAACTCGGCCTTTAAGAACTCTCACTTGAGTCCAACTCGGCCCCTTTTGGACTCGGACTCGGACTTGGACTCGATGTTTGTGGACTTGGTCTTGACTCGTACTCGACAAAGGTGGACTCAGACCCAACTCTAGCTAGTAATGCTAGACACATGCTAGTCACATGCTAATAATGCTAGAAACATACTAGCAACATGCTAATCATGCTAAAATCATCCTAGAAAACATGCTAATAATGCTAAATTCATGCTAGCAACATGCTAATCATGCTAGAAACATGCTAGCAACATGTTAGTCGCATGTTAGTCATGCTAGAAACATGCTAACAACATGCTAATCATGCTAGAAACATGTTAGCAAAATGTTAATCATACTAAAATCATGCTAGCAACATGCTAGTCGCATGCTAGTCATGCTAGAAACTTGCTAGCAACATGCTAATTATGCTAGAAACATGCTAGCAACATGCTAGTCGCATGCTAGTCATGCTAAAAACATGCTAGAAACATGTTAATCATGCTAGAAACATGTTATCAAAATGTTAATCATAATAAAATCATGCTAGCAACATGTTAATCATGATAGAAACATGCTAGCAACATGCTAATCATACTAAAATAATGCTAGCAACATGCTAGTCACATGCTAATCATGCTAGAAAAATGCTAACAAAATGCTAGTCACATTCTAGTCATGCTAGAAACATGTTAGCAACATGCTAATCATGCTAGAAACATGCTAGTTGAATGCTAATCATGCTAGAAACATGCTAGCAACATGCTTATGCTAAAATTATGCTAGCAACATGTTAGTCGCATGCTAATAATGCTAGAGACATGCTAGGAACATGCTAATAATGCTAAAATAATGCTAACAACATGCTAGTCGCATGCTAGTCATCATAGAAACATGCTAATAACATGTTAATCATGCTAAAATCATGCTAGCAACATGCTAATAATCAAACTAGCAATTTCCTAGTCGCATGTTAGTCATGTTTGAAACATGCTAGCAACATGCTAATCATGGTAAAATCATGCTAGCAACATGCTAATCAAACTAGGAACTTGCTAGTCACATGCTAGTTATGCTAGAAAAATGCTAGCAACATGCTAATCATGCTAGAAACATGCTAGCAACATGTAAATAATGCTAGAAACATGTTAGCAACAATGCTAATCATGCTAGAAACATACTAACAACATGCTAGTTGCATGTTAATCATGCTAGAAACATGCTAGCAAAATGTTATTCATGCTAGAAACATGCTATCGACATGCTAGCAACATGATAATCATGCTAGAAACATGTTAAAAACATGCTAACAACATGTTAATCATGTTAGAAACATGCTAGTGACATGCTAGGAACATGTTAATCACGCTAGGAACATGGTAGCAAACATGCAAATCATGCTAGAAACATGCTAGCGACATGCTATTCGCATGTTAATAATGCAAGAAACATGCTAGCATCATGCTAATGATGTTAGCAACATGCTAGTCGCATGCTAGAAACATCCTAGCAACATGCTAATGATGTTAGCAACATGCTAGTCGCATGCTAGTCATGCTAGAAACATGCTAGCGACATGTTAAAAATATGTTAATCATGCTAGAAACATGCTAGCAATGTGCTAGTCAAATGCTAATCATGCTAGAAACATGCTAGCGACATGCTAGTCATTTTAACAAAATGCTAGTAACTTGCTAATCATGATAGAAACATGCTAGCAACATGCTAGCAGCATGTTAATCATGCTAGAAACATGCTAGAAACATCGTAGCGACATGCTAGTCATGCTAGAAACATGGTAGCGACATGCTAGTAATGCTAACAACATGCTAGTAACTTGCTAATCATGCTAGAAACATGTTAAGTCACATACATTCTTTCTGTCAAACTAATCTATCTATCATTTTTTCTTTAGAACTAATCTATATCATTCTTTCTAACTAATCTATCTGTCATTCTTTCTAACTAATATTTCTTTCTTTCTTTCAACTAATCTTTCAATCTAACTTTAAGCAATAAACTTCTAACTTCTTTAAACTTCTTCAAACTTTCTCGTCAGGCTTTCTCAAACCAACTTAAAGTTTGTCTCAACAAACTTTTTTTTCTAGTTTCAAGCCAACATACTGTTATGCTATTTAAACTTTTTTTTTTTTTATTATGTTGGCTTGGCAACAAGCCAACATACTGTTATGCTATTTAAACTTCTTCTTTTTCTTCTTATTATTTTTCTGACAGAAATTCTAAACGCTACTCCTCCTAGGGCTTTAAATCCACAAGCCCCAAACTCGGCAGACACCTGCGGGATAGAGCGGTGGTGTGTGCTATATCTTTTTATATCTTTTTAAAGTTTTTTTTTTAATTAATTTTTAAATGTCAAAATACATTACCCATAGACTTACATTATCTAAGAAAAATTGCGCCCCTAGTTGCAATACCCGATCTAAGGTTTACTTTCACTTTTAAAGTGAGTGAAGTGAGTGAAGTGACATTCAGCCAAGTATGGTGACCCATACTCAGAATTTGTGCTCTGCATTTAACCCATCCGAAATGCACACACACAGAGCAGTGAACACACACACACACACACTGTGAGCACACACCCAGAGCAGTGGGCAGCCATTTATGCTGCGGCGCCCGGGGAGCAGTTGGGGGGTTCGATGCCTTGCTCAAGGGCACCTAAGTCGTGGTATTGAAGGTGGAGAGAGAACTGTACATGCACTCCCCCCACCCACAATTCCGTCCGGCCCGAGACTAGAACCCACAACCCTTCGATTGGGAGTCCTCATTGATAATTTATTTCTGGGCAGAGAGCAGTCAGAAAGGCGAGAATCGCTGCTTCTCAGCTCAGGCATTGTCTATACGGAGCTCACAACGAGGGAATTTATTCTTAAGATCTTTTATTATTAAATTATATCGGCGATTGCACGCAATCCACATGTTAGAACACACCAAGAGCTAAATTCAGATGTTTCTGAACTGTTTAAAGTAATAACATGATATATTCGCGGCAGCCAAATGTCCGCGAGCTCGCGATGTATTTCTCTGAACACTTCAAGTCCACATGACAGCCGCGTTTCGGGGCGAGATCGGACAAATAAATAGGCAACACATTTCATTCACACTGACAAGCTAAACCAACATATGTTATTATTACCGGGTCAGATCTCATTTATAAATTATGTCTCTGGCCAAAGAACAGCGAGAAAGACGAGAGAGAAATGAGCGCTTCATCAGCATTTTTTAAGCGCTTCCAAAAATAATATCACAGCGAATTGCACTAATCCACCCATTAGAACACAACAAGAGCAGAATTCAGGTGTTTTTGAACTGTTTATGTGTGCAAAATGAAATATAATTTGACAGCGTGATACAGCTTATGAATACTGGAAGGAAAAAAAGTCACGACATCCTTTTAACTCTGGAGTCGATTAATGCATATACCCTTTTTGAGTCATTTTCTCCTGATAACCCCAACAATTACTTAAATTACACTTTCAGTTTTAATCGTACAGATAAGAGCAATACATCAATCGAATCTGTAAAGGGTCTACTTTTTTTTGGATACAAACATAATAACAACAAAACTTTGTGCACTTATAAAATAAAGATAACAAACAAGGTGCGCTGTCTGCAGCTTTTGTCTTCGCTGATCTTCATTTACAAACACGTCATTAAAATGAACTGTAACTCCATGAATACTCAACGAAGAGACATGAGAGATATATCTATAGAAAGCTTTCAAACAAGTATTCTGTGATAAAGTACACGATGTCCTTTTTTCACGTCTCCCTTCATTATATCTAATGTGTATGGAAGGCCAAGAGGGTCAAATACACGTGAATTTTAACGCGTCAACAACATGTTAAAAATGTGTATTTCACGCGTAGACAACACGTATTTAACGCGTTAAATGCGTGTTGTTTACTCGTGAAAAATCAGCGGGTATTTAACGTGTATTTCACGTGTTAAATTCATGTGAAATACACGTGAAGTACGCGTTAAAAATCAGTTTGAAGAGGTCAATGTCATTGGCTGCTGAGGACTTGGGTCAAACTACTTCTGTGAGCTTAGAGGGGTGTACCATTCATAGACAGGCAACCACCATTTAACATGCTATAAATCAGCTTATTCAGCCTAATTATTTAGTCTTTTTTCTTTTCTGTTTTATATAGCCTATAGAAATAATATATTTAAGTTTCAGTTTTAGGAAATATTTATTTTTTAATAAATATTAATTAAAATTTTGTGGTGATAGTATAAAGTTTATAAAAGTTACTGTATTTTGTAATGAAACAGGACTTTTTGTTTAGCTCTTGACTCACCAAAGTATACTATATATAGTGTCCCTTCTTTAATTTTTCAGTAGTGTGATAACTTAAAATATGTTGTCAGTACTATTAAAATAACATCAAATTGAATGGTATTTAGGACATTATGGTTTTTGCATGACTTATTTCGCAATCAGCTAGACAACCCTGTCGTAGCTGTTATCATAGCCTAGGCTTTTTATTAAAAAAGAAAACAGCAAGGGGACCATGGAAAAAGACTGTTGCAGGTGTATTTTTTTATGGTATTATTATTTTTATTTTTTTGCAGCGGGGCAACTCAAGAATGTTAGGCACACAAGTACTGTGGCTCTTTTGCCCCATGGCCAAGATGGCCAAGCCAACATCAAAGTTAGTTCACTAACTTTTAATTCTAGTTATTCTTATTCTTCTGAGACAAAAATTTCTGACTCCAAATACTCCTAGAGCTTTAAGGAGATATTCACCAAAAAATGTAACCTTGTCAATAACTGCTTCTCAATAAAACCACTGTAGTACAATTCTCTGGACTCTCTAGGTCAATAATTATGAAAAAACGATTAACTTACCCCTTTGGATAGCCATAACAATGTTATGTCATAATGACATTATGTAATTTGGAAAATGGTGTGACCAAAAGCCTATAAATCCTAAACGATAACGGAGTCAGCACATGCAGCACATGATTCTGAAGAAGCATGCAAACTTTTATGGAGATAACTGATAGGTGCTCATAGCTGAGGCAGTAGCTGTGAAAAAGGTGTAAAAATGCTGTATTTTTTATTCCCATGAAATATCTGGAAACGGCCCTCTCCTTGCCTGATTTATGTACAATTTCACAGAATTAGGTGAGCATGTGTGTCGCATGATTCTAAACAAGTCTTTTCTTCCCTGACTGACATGTTTCCAGGTTTGATAAATATTTTTTAATCAGCAGCTCAAACATGATGTTTTTTTTTGTTTTAAAGGCATGTACTAGACCTTTTTTATTAGGAATTCAAGCACGTAGTGCTGAAACCCTACTGTAATTTTTAGAATGGCCAAGGATCAGCAATCTCCATGTAAAACTGATCAGGCAGAACAAACTGTAAGTTCTAGAGACTTAAAACTTGGAGGCATGGTAGTACTCACATTATCTACAAAGTCACCAATGATCGCCCCAGTCAGCCTGATGGGGAGTTACAGTAATCAAAAGTATGAGATCATTTATAACTCCTAAACAAGTAGTCTCAAACTTGATTGCTGGAGGGCCACAGGTCTCCACAGTTTTTCTCCAACTGTTTAAAAACATACTTTTGGGTACTAGTCCTCGAAAAACCCACTGCAGTACAATTCTCTGTACTCTCTAGATCAATAATTATCAAAGCACTGTTTAACTTTTGGATTTGAACATTTATAACAGTGCCATTTAATAGTATGGTCTTTACTCACTGTACCCAAAGACTTATGACTCCTAAAAGGGAAGTCATGGCCGAATGGTTAGAGTCGGACTGGCAATCGAAAAGTTGTGAGTTCGAGTCTCGGGCCGGCAGGAATTGTAGGTGGGGGAGTGCATGTACAGTTCTCTCTCCACGTTCAATACCACGACTGAGGTGCCCTTGAGCAAGTTTTTTTACAAAGCTCATCGTACTGAAAAAGTGAGGTGTGCTCTGATTGGCCAGCTATCCAGTGAGATGTGATTGGCTGAATGACCTTGTAACGGAAATGTTACGCCCCTTGATATACTGTGATGCATGTCCCGGCACGACCAAACAAAACCCATTATAAACTAGGCATTTGTTGCATCCAGTGGTGACAATTACTGAATATAATGACTTATACTGTCTTTTTACATGTTGTGTCACCCTGCATAAACATAAAACTATGTCTGCATTGCTGATCGGAGAAAAAAGACAAACAACAAGCGCTACTCTACACTACTCAAAACTTTAAATCATCAGTGGCAAATTATTTAAATATGTGAACGTACTTAGAGACTGTGAGTCTGGCATTGTAGTGACAATCGTCATCATCATCCTCCATAAAATGCGCCGCACACTTCTGAATATTTGTCTTGAAACGGTGTTGTAAATACAACTTAACCACTGATTTTTAGTTGTGTCCTCTTTTGGAAAACCCAACAAAGTAGTTTCGCTTTCACAACAAAACTGTGTCTCCACAAAATGGCAGCAGCGGCAACAGCTAGAATGAAAGGTTACGCTGCCTTACCAACTTGTGACTTGGTGACTTGGACTCCAGTTGACTCGAGTCGCTATTTTTAGGACTTGAGACTTGACTCGGACTTGGAAGTTAAAGACTCGGGACTTGACTTGACTTGAGACACGATGACTTGAATGACTTGAGTGTTAATTACATCATGTTTTCAGTTTGAATATAAAATATATAAATTATTTTTTAAAAGAAAGTTGATTACTCAGCTGGAGCGCAGGCTGAGAATAGTGTCGTGACTGGATCAGGACACTATCATCAGTCATGCCCTCTCTACCTTACACACACCACGCCCACTTAAATCAGATATCACATCACATCAACATGTCAGCCTGAGAGGTACCGAGGGTCATCGCTTTTGTCTTCAATAGTTCGCGCGTGGAAAACGCTAGTCGCGCCGCTTTCTCCGTCTTTCCAAAGCGCTCGGGCAGAAGTGCTCCTGGGGCGTCTGTCGTTGCTAAGCATCCATGACACGCTCTCTCTCAATGAAAACGCGGAAATTTCAGCAAAGGATAAATGGATTTGCAGCACAAAAAATCGCTCGCAGTAGCTCTGCTACTAAATTCATTTTAAAATGGCAATCCATATACAGCTATGAACAGCTGTTCCTTCATCTTAGCTGAGCTTTCAACGTTGATACGAGAAAGGATGAAGCTGATTGGTTAGTTATTGTCACATGACCTGCGGTGCGCTTGCGGCATTCTGAAAAGTTTAGATGTTGAGCGCGTTGCTTCCATTATAAGCGCGCATACCGCGCGCCTACATTGGAAATAACGAACTTGCGCGCACAAAATACGTGATGTGAACAGCCCCTAATGATCCGCTAGCAGGCCGGCGGCGCTAGGGTTGGGCTAAGGGTGCATAAGCCCCGAATATTTTGTTACCTTGTCTTTCTCATAGAGCAAAACAATTGATCAGAAAAACAAATGTAGCTGCCGCGATTACCCAGTCATGACAAGTGCATATTACATACATATATATATATATATATATATATACACAGTACAGAATATATATATGACGTATTTTCAGTTGTTTCATACTTTTTTGTTATGTACAGTACAGACCAAAAGTTTGGACACACCGTCTCATTCAAAGAGTTTTCTTTATTTTCATGACTATTGACTATTGTAGAGTCACACTGAAGGCATCAAGGGCTATTTGAGCAAGAAGGAGAGTGATGGGGTGCAGCACCAGATGATCTGGCCTCCACAGTCACCGGACCTGAACCCAATCGAGATGGTTTAGGGGTGAGCTGGACCGCAGACAGAAGGCAAAAGGGCCAACAAGTGCTAAGCATCTCTCGGGGAACTCCTTCAAGACTGTTGGAAGACCATTTCAGGTGACTACCTCTTGAAGTTCATCAAGAGAATGGCAAGAGTGTGCAAAGCAGTAATCAAAACAAAAAGTGGCTACTTTGAAGAACCTACAATATTACATATTTTCGGTTGTTTCACACTTGTTTGTTATGTATATAATTCCATATATAATTCCACATGTGTTAATTCATAGTTTTGATGCCTTCAGTGTGAATCTACAATTTTCATAGTCATGAAAATAAAGAAAACTCTTTGAATGAGAAGGTGTGTCCAAACTTTTGGTCTGTACTGTACATAACAAAAAAGTATGAAACAACTGAAAATACGTCATATTTATATTCTATACTCTGAGAGAGAGAGAGTGTGTGAGAGAGAGAGAGAGAGAGAGAGAGAGAGAGAGAGAGGAGAAATGTAACAGTTTAATGTTGTATGTAAACTGTGTTTGAGAGAGAGAGAGAGAGAGAGAGAGAGAAGAGAGAGAGGTGTTCAGAGAGGAGTCTGTTGGATGTTTAGTTTTATGGACTCAATGTTGAAAATGTAAAACATTTCAAACACTGTTGGCAGAAGTGAAAAATAAATAATTTTAGGAACTTACAATTTTGTTTGATTCCATGATGTATTTTACTGAACATGAGTATTTACATTTAAATTATTTTAATTTACTGACAGTTACTTATATCTTGTCTTTTAACTTTATTAAGATCAGATTCTGCAGGTAAAATAACAATATTAAGGTGACTTGACTTGGACTTGACTTGACATAGCTTGTGACTTGACTTGACTTGACTTGCCCAAGAAAAAAATACTTGGGACTTACTTGAGACTTGAAGGTTAAGACTTGAGACTTACTTGAGACTTGCACATGTGTGACTTGGTCCCATCTCTGGAAAACACTATTGCCGCTGCTTACTATAATGGCTGGCGTGCCGTACGGTTGTAAGCCCAAGTAGACGAGAACGCGCATGACGTCACATTTTGTGAATTTTCGCGCCAATTCGGGCCCGACTCCACATACAATTGAGCCTACAGGCTGATAGAGGCAACCGTGGTGGACAGTCGAGGTGTCATTCTTTTTTTTACATCATAGTTGGCTCATACATGTACAAATGAAAACCCAAGTCCCGTCGGATTGCATTGGCTGTGGGAATGAAGACCACAACACCCATGATTCCAAACTACGTCTTTCTTTCGAATAGGTGCCTTCTGGCGGTGAAAATTACATATTGCGCCTTTAACTTTTATAAAAAATAAAAAAAAAACTTTTATTTATCATTTTGGGTTTTAGACTTTAGTCTTTGCAACTTTATGTATCTTATCTATTCATGAACAGCTTGTAACACTTCAAATAGAAAGGAAAACTTGAAATTGCATCATATTACCCTTTTAAGGCAAAGATGACATTGTATGAGATGTCATTTGTTATGACAACTTGACATTAACAAGACAACCTGTCATGAATCTGCTATAATCATGACAGCAGATTAATTATAAACTTATGAAAATACTTAGCTTAAATGGTTAACATAAACATTAAACTGTCATGCAGTTGGTTTTTACATTGGCTGTCATAAGGACATTATAACATATTGTGAATTGTTTTGTATTTTTCAGACCACTTTTTTCAGTGGTACAAATTGAACCGGTCATTATATTTTCTTTTTAACAAAGTGTTTATTGTTTTTAATTATACAAGATTGGTAACGGAAACACATTTCCAATTTGTAAATTTTTAGTGGTATTACTCTGTCAAATCATTGTAAATACCTTAAAAAAATGCAGCAGATTATACTTAACTTTATGTATGTGCACAATTCATAAAAAACTAACAACTATCAAAACATGTTTTTCCTCTAACAGAGGGCTCTGAAATTTTCTGACATAGAATAAAATAAATAAATAAATACAAATAAATAAATAAAAATAATTACTTGTGCTTCCTCAAACAGAGGAATGACACTGCCCACGTATCGACGAGGACACGAAAGGTTCAGTAGACTTTTTGCTTTAAATGAATGGTTGTTGTCATGGTGTAAAGAACAGAATCTGCTATTTGTTAATAACTGGAATCTTTTCTGGGAGCGTCCTAGACTGTTTCGCGCTGATGGATTACACCCCAGCAGAATTGGAGCGGAGCTTCTCTCTGACAACATCTCCAGGACACTTCGCTCCATTTGACTAGTAAGACAATTCTCAAATAACTATTATGATGAGTTTTGTTCCACCCGCTTAAATGATAAAAGTACTTGCGCTGTAAAAACTATTAAGACTGTGTCTGTTCCCCGAATAGTGAGGTCAAAATATAAATATAATGTAGGATCTAGAAAAAATCTTATCGTAATTAAACCAGAAAAATGTAAAGTAAATGAACAAAAACAATTTTTTAAGTTTGGGCTCATAAATATTAGATCACTCATACCAAAAGCAGTAATTGTAAATGAAATTATCACAGATAATAGTTTTGATGTACTCTGCTTGACTGAAACCTAGCTAAAACCAAATGATTATTTTGGTCTAAATGAGTCTACTCCACCAAACTACTGTTATAAGCATGAGCCCCGTCAGACTGGTCAACAATATATAGTGATGTTCTCAATGTTACCCAGAAAACAGGATACAGGTTTAACTCATTCGAAATACTTCTGCTAAATGTTACACTGTCAGACATGCAAAAGAAATCTAATGTATCTCTTGCTCTGGCTACTGTGTATAGACCACCAGGGCCGTATACAGAATTCCTAAAAGAATTAGCAGATTTCCTCTCAGACCTTCTAGTTACAGTTGATAAGGCGCTAATCATGGGAGATTTTAATATTCACGTTGATAATGCAAATTATACATTAGGACTTGCGTTTACTGACCTAATAAACTCCTTTGGAGTCAAGCAAAATGTCACCGGGCCCACTCATCATTTTAATCATACACTAGATTTAATTATATCGCATGGAATCGATCTTACTGCTATAAATATTGTACCTCAAAGTGATGATATTACAGACCATTTCCTTGTATCGTGCATGCTGCGTATAACTGATATTAACTATATGTCGCAGCGATACCGTCTGGGCAGAACTATTGTTCCAGTCACCAAAGAAAGATTTGCAAATAACCTGCCTGATCTATCTCAACTGCTATTTGTACCCAAAAATACACATGAATTAGACGAAATTACTGACAACATGGGCACTATTTTCTCTAATACATTAGAAGCTGTTGCCCCCATCAAATTGAAAAAGGTTAGAGAAAAACGTACTGTACCATGGTATAACAGTAATACTCACTCCCTCAAGAAAGTAACTCGTAGTCTTGAACGCAAATAGAGAAAAACTAACTTGGAAGTTTTTAGAATTGCATGGAAAAACAGTATGTCCAGCTATAGACAGGCTCTAAAAACTGCTAGGGCAGAGCATATACACAAACTCATTGAAAATAACCAAAACAATCCAAGGTTTTTATTTAGCACAGTGGCTAAATTAACAAATTACCAGACGCCACCTGATTCAAATATTCCACCAACGTTAAATAGTAATGACTTTATGAATTTCTTCACTGATAAAATAGATAACATTAGAAATACAATAGTGAATGTAGATTCTACAGCGTCTAACACTTTAGTTTCATCCATCGCACCCAAAGATAAACTGCAGTGCTTTACAACCATAGGACAGGAAGAGCTAAATAAACTTATCACTGTACCTAAACCAACAACATGTTTATTAGATCCTGTACCCACTAAATTACTGAAAGAGCTGTTACCTGTAGCCGAAGAACCGCTTCTCAATATCATAAACTCGTCTTTATCTTTAGGTCACGTCCCAAACCTATTCAAGCTGGCGGTTATCAAGCCTCTTATTAAGAAACCAAAACTAGATCCTAGTGTCCTGGCAAATTATAAGCCTATTTCAAATCTTCCATTTATGTCTAAAATTTTAGAAAAGGTTGTGTCTGCTCAATTGAGCACCTTCCTGCATAAAAATGATCTGTATGAAGAATTTCAGTCAGGTTTTAGGCCCCACCATAGCACAGAAACTGCACTTGTTAAAATTACAAATGACCTGCTCCTTGCGTCAGATCAAGGCTGCATCTCATTTTCTAGTCTTACTTGATCTTAGTGCTGCGTTCGACACCATAGATCATGACATACTCATAGATCGATTACAAAACTATACAGGTATTCAAGGGCAGGCTCTAAGATGGTTTAGATCTTACCTGTCCGATCGCTACCATTTTGTTTATTTAAATGGGGAGTCATCTCATTTATCATCAGTAAAATATGGAGTGCCACAAGGATCCGTCCTAGGTCCCCTTCTATTTTCAATATACATGTTGCCCCTTGGTAATATTATTAGAAAATATGGATTTAGCTTCCACCGTTATGCTGATGATACTCAGCTATATATCTCAACGAGACCAGATGAAACTTCCCAATTATCTAAGCTAACAGAGTGTGTTAGAAATGTAAAAGATTGGATGACAAATAATTTTCTCCAATTAAATTCGGATAAGACAGAGATATTAATTATTGGACCAAAAAACACTACACAGAATCTTGTAGATTACAATCTGCAATTAGACGGATGTACTGTTACTTCCTCTACAGTCAGAAATCTGGGTGTTCTATTAGACAGCAACTTGTCTTTTAAAAATCATATTTCCAATGTTACAAAAACTGCATTCTTCCATCTTAGAAACATTGCCAAGCTACGAAACATGTTATCTGTTTCTGATGCAGAAAAGCTAGTTCATGCATTCATGACCTCTAGACTGGACTATTGTAATGCACTTCTAGGTGGTTGTCCTGCTTCTTCAATAAACAAGCTACAGGTCGTCCAAAATGCAGCAGCTAGAGTCCTTACGAGGTCAAGAAAATATGATCATATTACCCCAATTTTACAGTCTCTGCACTGGCTACCTATTAAGTTCCGTATCAGTTACAAATTATCATTACTTACCTATAAGGCCCTTAATGGTTTAGCTCCTGCGTACCTAACTAGCCTTCTACCATGCTACAACCCATCACGCACCCTAAGGTCACAAAACGCTGGACTTTTGGTAGTTCCTAGGATAGCAAAGTCCATTAAAGGAGGTAGAGCTTTCTCACATTTGGCTCCCAAACTCTGGAATAGCCTTCCTGATAATGTTCGGGGTTCAGACACACTCTCTCTGTTTAAATCTAGATTAAAAACACATCTCTTTCGCCAAGCATTCGAATAATGTATCTTTTAAATTGTGAGTGTAGTTGCATCTGATCAAATGTGCATTTTTATTCATTAGCTTGGGTTAAACTAATTTTACTTTGTTGGATGAGCAGCTATGCTAATGATGTCTCTATTTTGTTTCTATGTTTTGCCACGGGATGTTTCACACAAGCTCCAGTCTGGATCCAGAACACCCGAGAAGAGATGATGCTTACCCTCATAGGACCCCAGATGATGCTAACCTTGAATCAACAAACAGAACTAACAATTATTGCTACATGTGTGACTGCATCATATAATAACTATTAATTATAATAACTATTAATGCCAAAGCACAGCGTCCTTAACACACACTAAACCTCTCCAATACTGCTCCAGAGCGCTTTACAAAGCTTAGTGTATCCCATCATGCATCATGTTTTGGAATTAATTGTCAGACTTTTTGCCGAGATCTCACAAGATGTCACAGAAAGCTGTCCAATGTACAGTATGTGAAATATTGATAATTAGATATTAAAAATCTCTGTAAACACATAAGTGTCCCATAAGGCAGTGGCTCCCAATCCTGGTCCTGGAGAACCCCAACACTGCACATTTGAGATGTCTCCCTGATCAAACACACCTGATTCAACTCATCAGCTCATCAGTGAAGTCTCCAAGACCTCAAAAGTGTGTTTGTTAGATAAGAGAGCCAAAACCGTGCAGTGCCGGGGTTCTCCAGGATCAGGATTGGGAAACACAGTCATCAGGTGATGAAAAGTTCGACACACACTTGTGGTCATCATGCTCACTTGAACACTAGGCCAAATACAGGAAAGACGTCAAATAAGTAATCAAGTGGTCAAGTGCAAAGATGGCAAGTGTGGGTATTTGGACAGTGCAACAGTTTAAGAAACAACAAATGCTGTACAAATTATAACAGCAGGAAAGTTCGATAAAAGGGACAAACTATCACAGACTTAATGCTGCAAATATCTGCCTAACATTACAGTGATACAAACATAGCTGGTTTGGTGATTATTGTATTGTTGTACTGATTATTAATATACCATAGTAAAACTACAGTTATAGTTACTAATGTCCCGTTTACTGTGTTTTAACTTCACATTTCATTTATTACTATTGTAAGTGTCGTGATTACCATGATTTTACTACAAATACAACTTACATCATTGATCCTGAAATTAATAATAATATAAACGGATCAAAGGTCTATGGCACGTCACGTGACAGATAGAGTTTAATCACACAGTTCATTTATTTAAATGCAATGAAACTCAAAGACAGCCGCGGATGACCGATATAATACAGCGATTAAACATATGGCACTAATATGATTAATAAAGAAGACAGAATACATTTTATAAAAGGCATTAAAAGAGCGACTCACCCAAACTGTGGAACTGTCTCTGATAGCAAGTATCGCGATGTGTGCTGAATGAGACTTCTTGAACGTGATTTCATAGCGATAAACATCTCATGTCCTCGTGTCGAATTCTGACGCCAAAAGTTTCCCACTGAAAGCAATGAAGGTCGTAGTGCTTCGATATTCAACGCCGAGAGGCACATTTGGCGTCATAAAAGTGACGCTAGGGGCGCTTGACCATGCTTCGGTTTTTGACACCTTTGGAGTGAGAATGGGTTGTTTTTCCTGAAGCCTGACTGCAGTTTAGAAAGGAGTTCATTTGAGTATAAAAACTCTTTTATTTGGTCTGAAACAAGGGATTCTAAAATTTTTGACAAAACACACAAATTAGATATAGGCCGATAGTTTGTTAAAACTGCTGGATCACCTCCTTTAAACAAGGGAGTAACAAAAGCTGACTTCCAAACTGATGGTATTTCATTGTTTTGAATTGACAGATTAAAAAGAATAGTAATTTATTGCGGACAGACACTTGAATTTTTAAATCTTTCAACATCAAATAACAGTGCATCTATCAATAGTCCTGGAGAAATTTGATAGTTATTTCCCAGATCTAACTGAGGAGCAGGCAGCTGATTTTCAGTGGATCAGAAACCCCTTCACTGAGAACATTGAAGCAAAGCTTCCTGCTAGTCTGCCATCAAGACTTCTGGAAGAGCTTATAGAAATATCCTCTGATGCCAGCCTGAAAGCCCATTTTAGTGAGGTTCCACTGGAATCATTCTGGTCTGAAATTGCAGAGAAGCACCCAGTCTGTCACACAGCTGCAATGAAGGTGCCGATTCCCTTTAGCACCAGGTTTTCAACCATGACGGCCCTTAAAACCAAATACAGGGCCAGACTGAGCCTTGAGGATGATATGCGTCTTTCACTGTCAAAGATCTCTCCGTACATTGACCAAATTATTACTCAGTGCCAGCAACAATCCTTACACTGATTGAATAAAGCCTCACAAATAACATGCAAGTATTGAAGATACGGACAGCTGTCATTTTGTAATAGCCTATTTTCATTCTTTTTTTCCTTACACACCAGTTTGAATACTGATATTTTTGTTACTGCATTTTGAATAAGGCCAATTTATAGGCTACTCCTAGGCTTGTTTTTAAATTACAAATGGCCTACTTATGTTTTTGTTATTATATTTTCAACATTATAAAAAGGCTATTATTTGTGCATAAACATATCTGGTTATAGTAATGAACATCTCGTACAAGCTTACGAGAGCTTTAATATCATTAAATGTGAAGGGGGGCCCTAAAATATTTTCTTAGGATAAAGGGGGTCTTAGACAAAAGAAAGTTGGGAACCACTGATATAGTGTGATCCTTGCAGTATTAGATGTTTAATCACAGCTAATGTTCTTTAAAGGTGCAATATGTAATATTTACAAAGATCTATTGACAGAAATGGAATATATATTGAACGAAATTATGAACACAACACTATTGTTTTTGCCCCCAATTTTCTTGATCTGATCTCAAAGATCTAAGTCTTTTTCTATGTACACAAAAGGCCTATTTCTCTCAAAAATTGTTCACAAATCTGTGTTAGTGAGCACTTCTTTGCCAAGATAATACATCCACCTCACAGGTGTGTCATATCAAGATGCTGATTAGACAGCATGATTATTTCACAGGTGTGCCTTCGCTGGCCACAATAAAATGACACTCTAACAATGGCGCGGGAAAGGGGGTGCTGCGGGGGATCAGTGGCGTTTTCTCCCTGAAGCCAATGGAAGCCATCTCTTCCGACAATCACTATTATTGTAAATAAAAAAATTATTTGACTTGTGACTTGGCCTCTCATTTCTATGGAGAAAATGAAATAAATGTAGAATTTGTCATGCTTTGTTCCGATCAGAATAATGGGCGTTTACTAGCCGCTCTCAAGTGCACGACCACATGCATAATTTTGCCACAAAGAAATGATTATGAATTTGTCAAAAATAGCAAGGAGACATTTAATTGTTTATTAATAAAATTATGTTTTCTGTGTCGCTGCAAAAACGATGCAGACTCGCCATGAACGCCAGAGAGAAATGCACATTTCATATGGATTAGGCCTACATATTCAGAGAGTAGCCCATTTCTTTTCGTTTTTAATATTTTCGTTTAAAAGTAGAGATTTTTAAGCTTTCTATAATAGATAGCCTATATTTCTCAAAACTGTCTGTGAGGCACAAGCTGAGTTTCTGCGCCCTCTAGTTCACGTGCAATACAAGTGATGTGCCGGCACCTTATTACATTGTCTGCTAATATATTTGCTTGTTTATTAAATACAGGCAATGGGTTGATAAAATATTGATCAAAATTAAGATACAATTTATACAAAATGAAAATCTTTTAAACAGTCTTTCTACAAAACAAAACTCAATAAAGTGGTCAAAATCATGTCTTACCCACTCACATCTCAGGCTATTGCGCATGATGTATCATATCTTTCTCATGCTGCATGCTCACTTTCATAATAAACATTGATTAAATAAATAAGAAAATTACATTAGCCTATAATATTTAAACAAATATGAAACCAAATATGTTTTCTTTAATGGCTACAACACATAGCCTAAACAGTACAGAGATTTTTATTTTTTTTTATTTTTATTAAACATCAAAGTACAAGTACATCAAGTACAATTTTTGTGTATAAAACAGTAACAATCACGCCAGGGGAGAAGACTAGTAGAGAATTTTTTTTAATTTTATTTTTTTATTATGCAATAGAACAACAACAAATAAAATTACAAAGACAAAGTCAGAACAAGAGACAATGAGGGTTACAAATAATACTCCAAAAGCAGACTATGTTAGCTTATAAGACTTACACCATGAAAGAGTCTTACATGCAATAGAATTATTAGAGCTTCTTAAGGAATTTACATACATATCAAAATATTTCCTGAAAATAAAAAAGTAGGGAGTTTTCTTTGAAAATTTACACTTGTGAATGTAAAATTTAGCACAATAAAGCAACAAATTAATAATAAATTTACAGTGAGAAGGGTCTAAATTCAAAGAGCAGCCAAAAAACACAATTTTGGGGGTTATACAAAAGTTTGGATATAAATATTTTTTAACAAAGTTGGAAAAATCAATCCAGAAGACTTTACAGTAAGTACAGTCCCAAAACAAGTGATTGATCGTTTCTTCATACTGAAGGCAAAAGGAGCAATTGGGTGAAATACTATTGTTAAATTTAGCAAGTTTATAATTTATTGGATAACAATTATGTATAATTTTAATAGAGACTTCAACAACTTTATTAGATAAGAAGAATTTTTGTCGAAGAAGCCAAAACTCTTCCCATTCTATGTCACTAAATATGTTATTCCAAAAACTCACACAAGCAGGTAAAGAAATCTGAGATCTATTAATAATTGAACGAATGTCTTTGTTTGACATGGTATTGAGAAGACTTTGGTCAACAAATAAGTTAGTGTTGTCAAAAAGAGGAGAGTCTAACGAACCTTTAGGGCCAGACTTTACTAAAGGTATAATACAATCGGGAATTGCACCAAACACAATGGCATATTCTCTTGGAGGGACTGGAAAAGAGAATTCTTGCATAAATTCTTCATAAGTAAAAAGAACACCACGATCATCTATAAGTTGACTAACTAAAAGTATATTTTTATCAAACCAATTGTGAAAAAAAAGAGATTTATTTTTATATCTAATATTTTTATTATTCCAAATAAAATAGCTATGTGGAGAAAAATGATAATTATATATAAGTGACCAACTTATTAAAGCCTGTTTATGAAAACAAGATAAAGATAAAGGTATTTTAGAGATGTCAAAGTTGCAGCGCAATAAAAAATGTAAACCTCCAGCAGAATTAAATATATGATTTGGAATAAAATTCCAACAGGATGTGGGGTTGTTTAAAAATGTTTTTATCCATTTAACTTTAAACGAATTATTAAGAGTAGAAAAATCCACTAACTCAAACCCGCCCATAGCCCGATCAGCTAACATAACACATTTTTTAATTAAGTGAGTTTTAAAATTCCAAACAAAGTCGACTATAATTTTATCCAGCATTCTACAGATTTCCACAGAAACATCCAGTACCATTGCAGGATAGATAACCCGAGATAACCCATCTGCCTTAGAAAGTAACACTCTACCTGTAATTGACAGATCACGCTGTAACCACAAATTTAATTTACGTCAGATAGAGAGAATAAGAGGTTCAAAATTAAGCTTTGATCTCTTTTTCTGATCTTTACATATAATTATACCTAGATATTTAACTTCAGATTTGACTGGGATGTCACAAATTTTAACATCAGTAGAATCTTTTATAGATCAAAGTTCACATTTATGGATATTAAGACATAAACCAGAAGCAGAGGAAAAAAACCTAATTTTGTCTAAAGCTAAATGAACTTGATCTTTATTTTTTTTAAAAAGAGTTGTGTCATCAGCTAGCTGGCTTATTAATATTGACCGATTTGCCACAGAGATACCTTTCAAATTACTATTTTGAATATGGATGGCTAAGAGTTGCATAGAAAGCAGAAAAAGATAAGGCGAGATAGGGCAGCCTTGACGTATGCCTCTCTCTATGTTGAACCTATGAGTAGTACCATGTTGTAATTTAATTGAAGCATTGGCATTATTATACAAAGTTTGAATTGCATTAATAAAACCAAAAATATTCAAGGACTTAAGAATAAAAGGAAATTCAATGGAATCAAAAGCTTTATAAAAATCAATAAAAAGCAGAAAACTGTCATCCAGGATCAAATCTGAGTAATCTAAAATATCAAGAACAAGTCTAATATTGTTTGAAATAAGTCTGTCTGTCATAAAGCCCGATTGACATTCATCTATTATATCATCTAGGACACATTTAATCTTTTTAACAAAAATCATCGCTAATATTTTAAAGTCATTATTCAGAAGACTTATAGGTCGCCAGTTTTCCAACTGAGAGTGGTCTTTTTGAGGTTTAGGGATCAAATTTATAACACCCTGAGTCATAGATGGTGGGAGAATACCCTTTTTAAGGCTTTCTAAATAAACACTGAAGAGAAAGGGTGAAAGATGATTTGAAAATTTCTTATACAATTCTGCAGTCAAACCATCATTTCCTGGAGATTTATTAAGTTTTAACTTGTCAATGGCCTCTGAAATATCTTGAATTTGAATAGGAGCGTCACATAAATTCTTTCCAATATCATTAATTTTAGGTATAAGGTCCATATCAAGGGAGTTAAAGAATAAGTCCGAATTCTGTTGAGAGTGTCTAGAACGATAAAGGTCTTTATAGAACTCTTCACAATAATTAGAAATCTCTTTATAATTGTTTAAAACTACACCATTTACCTTAAGGCTACTTATAGAATTTAGATGATTTCGCTGTTTCTCTAATCTAAAAAAGCACCCTTTGCTTTTCGAATATACAAATTATCTAATGAATTCTGAAGTTCAACTAATTCTGATTTCTGGTCAACAGATAAATTCTCAAAAGGAGAGCAGGAGAGATAGACAAGTCTTTTAACAATATCAAGTTCCTCTGCTTTATATTGCTTAGCTTTTTGAGTTCCAGCTTTGACTAAAATTAATCTAATATTATATTTTAACAGCTCCCAATTAGAACCAAAATTATCTTCGGCATGAGCTTTGTTAAGAAAAAAAGTAATCCTAGATATGACAGACCGACAAATTTCCGCATCCTCTAATAAAGCAGAGTTAAGTTTCCAGTATGAGTTATACGTTCTTGAGTAAGAAGAAGGGCTATCGAAAGATAGAATGACAGATTTATGGTCAGACAAAGGAGAACGCAAGATTTCAACTCTACTGACAAAATTGGATAAAGCGTCCGATATTAACCAAAAATCAATTCTAGATCTAAGTGAACCAGAATTGTTAGACCAAGTAAACTGTAAAGCATGAGGATGTTTTTCTCTCCAAATGTCAATTAAGCCAAATCGGGAGATCAAACCACAAAGGCCTGATGAACTATCAGACATTCTAGGTGGTGATCTGTCCAAATTATTATTTATAGTTTGATTAAAGTCTCCACCCAAAAGAATAAACACATTAGGATATTTAGATTTAAAATACTCTAAATGTGTTTCTATTGAATTAAATAATTTGAGGTTATTTTTTATGGAATTAAATCCATAAACGTTACCCAGGACAAAGAAAAGATCATTTAAAGTAACCAATAAAAAAAGAAAATGGCCTCCAGGATCAGATATTGTTTCTATTATCTTACCCCTAAACTTCAAAGCTTCAAAGTTAAAACACCTGCTGATAAATTAGAACCAAATGAAGAAAATAACTCATCACCCCACTGTGATTTCCAAAACTTAAGATCACTAGAATTTGCATGTGACTCTTGTATAAAACAAAAATCAGTATTAAGCGATTTTGCATATAAAAACATAGCTTTACGTTTAACATCATTACGCAACCCTCTTGCGTTAACTGAGCAAATAGAAAAATGTGGAAACATTGAACAATGACACCAAAACTGTATCAAAAAGTGAGTCAGCCCATGAGATCCTATAAGTAATAATACAAAAACTCTTGTAAACAAAACAAGATTGGGATCTTCCAAGAAAAAAGCTAAATTACAAAATATTAATTATAATAACAAAAATAATAATAACAACAACAAATAAATAAAAAAATAATAAAAATAAAAATAATTATAATAATCAAAAATGTATATATAAGTCAATAATAAATTAAATATATATAAAAAAAATAAAAAAAAAAATCTACCAATGTACCTCAAAGTACAATGTACATTCTAATGTCCGAGTTTTAAGTTAGCATTTTGTAGGTAAAAAACAGTCACATTCTTAGGTCAAAAAACGCGATGAAAGAAGCAAACCGAGACAACCAACTAACTCAAGTCTAAATTCCCTCGGTGACCCCAATGTCCTGTAGAGCAAGTTCTTTTCCATCAATGTACGCCTTTGGACCAACGAAGTAAGCGCGGCATCCTTGTTGCCGAGCTTTCTCAACCAGAGGCCAAAGTTTGTTACGCTGCTCTCGATCCTCGGGAGACAGATCTTCTGCGAACCGTAAATGGTGTTTTGCCAGATAAGGAGAATTCTTTGCAGTTTTCCAGAGCGCGTCGCGAAAGTGACGCATTGTGAACTGTAGAATAACCCCTCGAGGTTTTTGACCGGAAGACTGAGCATTCTCGCTCCTCACTTTCCCCAAACGGTGTACCACATCGATGAACTACTGAGCTTTACCAGCAAAGGTTGGGATGACAGCCTCACAAATATCCAAAACTTTCTGTCTGATGTTTTCTCCTGGTTGTTCGGGCAAACCGTAAAGGCGCAGATTCCACCTCCTCTGGTATCTGGAGAGATCCTGTACTTTGTTTTCCAGCTCACCGACTCTTTTTTCCGCAGTTGTGACCCGTTTATCAACTCGTTCCACTTTTCCTTTCACATCCTTTATTTCTTCTGTCAGAAATTCAACTGACATTTTCACTTCCTCGATGCTTTATCAAGGGTGTCAGCTCTTTCATTAATGACGGACTTGAGAGACGTTATAATTACCATGGCTAAAGGAGACTGTAGATCACCCTCGCCATTAGCATCATCATTCCTGCCTTTTTTGTGCTTTGGTTCCTTCAACGGAGTTTCAGGTAGTGGAACAAGTGCACCTGAGTCTGAGTCAAAGTCCACCGTAACACAAGCACCGAGACTTTAAGATGAATCCATCGATTTAGATTTGCGTTTTTTATCTTTTGTCATAGTCCAAAAAGTTCTCCTAAATGTACAGTCACGGCACTGACAAAAAAGATTTTAAAAAACGATGGAGGAAGAGCCGTGTTAACAGTTAAACTGTCAACATAAACTTCACAGAAACAAAAATAAAGTTAAAAAAAAAAAAATAATAATAATAAAATAAAAGTATAACCAAAAGATCCCCTGACTGATCAGAAAGTGCTAAGAGTATAAAATAAATGCAATATTAAACGAAATGCACTGAAATTTACAAGCAAATAGACAAACGTTCAGGGACCGATTCACCCAAGCTGTCAACTTCACGCCGCCATTTTCCGCCCCTAGTAAAGAAATTTAATGTCGTCAGTCACAACATAATGACGTCACATATTTTCCAACCCAGCCCTCAGCCCATCCCCCCCCCCATTAAACAGCTTAATTTTTTCCTTACTTAGTGCTATTATGCACAGTATAATAATTAATTGTAATTATCTAATTTTCATTAATTTAATTTAGACTTTTAGGAGTGTGTGTAATCAACCTTGGCTCTCTCGTTTGTTGAGAAAACAATGATATCGACAGTGTTATGCATGGGCGGGATACTTTACTTCCTGAACAAGTGCGCACCCGAGTCTGTGTAGCTTGCACATTCAAGCGAACCGCGCCACAGTTCGGGAGCAACCGAACTCAGACCACATTCTCCAGGTAGTCTCGGGTTCGGTACCCCAGTGCGCACCAGGGTCCGATGAGAGTGTTCACATTAGCAAATTTTTTTTTCATGCGAACTGTGCCCTGTTCTGCACTGCCAGTGTCAAAGCCCCCTAGGCTACGTCCACTAGGGCTGTGACGGTGGCTAATTTTTACCACTGCGGTAGTCATGGACCAACAACCGCCGGGAACATGTGCAGCACGTCCGACGAGTGCTTCAGAGGTTGCTAGAGAATGGGCTTTTTGTCAAGGCGGAGAAATGCGAGTTTTTAATACACAGTCTATTCCATTTTTGGGGTTTATCGTGTCGACTGAGGGAATACGCATGGATCCCGAGAAGGTTAGGGCTGTGGTAGAATGGCCAAGCCCAGATTCTCGTAAGGCCCTACAGAGGTTTCTGGGGTTCGCTAACTTCTACCGGCGTTTCATTCGCAATTTCAGCCAACTAGCCGCGCCTCTGACCGCCTTGACCTCCGCCAGAACTGCGTTCAGGTGGTCAAACACAGCGGAAGCTGCGTTTGCGAAACTGAAGAGCCGTTTCATTTCAGCTCCCATTCTGATTACCCCTGATCCCACACGTCAGTTCGTGGTGGAGGTCGATGCGTCAGAGGTGGGGGTAGGAGCGGTGTTATCCCAACGTTCTCCCTTAGACGACAAGGTCCACCCTTGCGCGTATTTTTCTTATCGTTTATCTCCTGCAGAAAGTAATTACGATATTGGTAACAGAGAATTGTTGGCAGTCATGATGGCATTGGAGGAATGGCGACACTGGTTAGAAGGATCGGGGGTTCCTTTTATAGTATGGACCGACCACAAGAATTTAGAGTACATTAGCACCGCCAAAAGGTTGAACTCCAGGCAGGCTCGATGGGCACTTTTTTTCGGACGTTTTGATTTTACTATTTCGTACCACCCAGGTTCCAAAAATATCAAACCCGATTCCTTATCTCGTATTTTTGACCATTCCGAACGCCCGTCCACTCCCGAGTGTATTTTTCCTGAGACATTAGGGGTCTCCACTCTCACATGGGAGGTCGAATCGAAGGTCAGAACGGCCTTAGAAGGGGTAACGCCTCCGCCCGGGTGCCCACCGAACCGCTTGTGCCGGAGGGATTAAGGTCCAACGTTATCCAGTGGGGACATTGCTCTAATGTGGCTTGCCATCCAGGGGTTAACCGTACTAGATTTTTAGTCAAGCAACGATTATGGTGGCCACTTATGGCTCGCGACATTCACAATTTTGTTTTGGCTTGCTCGGTATGTGCCACTGGTAAGGCTTCCAATCGGCCCCCGGATGGGTTACTCCAACCGCTGCCGGTACCTTCGAGACCCTGGTCCAATATCGCACTAGATTTTATTACCGCCCTCCCGCCCTCCCAGGGCAACACGGTTGTTTTAACCGTGGTGGACCGGTTCTCGAAGGCCGCCCATTTTATTCCTTTGGCCAAGTTGCCCTCAGCCAAGGAGACAGCGTTGACCGTCATAGACCACGTCTTTCGTTTACATGGCCTCCCGATAGACGTGGTTTCTGACAGGGGACCCCAATTTGTGTCTAAATTTTGGCGAGAATTCTGTAAATTACTGGGAGCGACTGTAAGTCTGTCCTCAGGGTTTCACCCCCAGAGCAATGGCCAGACCGAGAGAGCCAACCAAGATTTGGAAAGGGTGTTGCGATGTTTGGTCTCCAAGAATCCTTCCTCCTGGAGCCAACAATTGTCTATGGTGGAGTACGCCCACAATACCTTACCAGTATCTGCTACGGGCCTATCTCCTTTTGAGTGTAGTGTAGGGTACCAGCCACCAATTTTTCCCAGTATGGAATCCGAGGTTGCGGTCCCCTCCGTTCACGCCTTCGTCCAGAGGTGCCACCGCACTTGGACCAGAGCCCGCGAGACTCTACTCCAAGTGGGGGCGCGCACCAAGGCCAAAGCCGATCGCCACCGGTCTAGGCCTCCCGTATACGTCGTGGGTCAAAAGGTGTGGCTTTCTACTAAGAACATTCCTCTCCGTTCCGTTTCTAATAAACTGGCTCCCAAATTTATCGGCCCGTTTACTGTCATCAAGATCATTAGTCCGGTGACAGTCCGCCTCAAACTCCCTCCGACGTACAGGAGAATTCACCCCGCCTTTCATGTATCCAAAATCAAGCCTGTATTTCATTCTCCCATTAATCCGCCTACCCCGGCCCCTCCCCCGCCGCGTCTCGTAGATGGGGAGACCACTTATTTGGACTCTAAAATAATATATATATATATATATATATATATATATATATATATATATATATACACACCGTATTTTTCAGACTATAAGTCGCACCTGAGTATAAGTCGCATCAGTCCAAAAATACGTCATGATAAGGAAAAAAACATATATAAGTCGCACTGGACTATAAGTCACATTTATTTAGAACCAAGAACCAAGAGAAAACATTACCATCTACAGCGACACAGTAGCGGTTCTACAGGAGGCCTAGAGAGGCCCGTGCCTCTGTAGACATGTCCCTGGCCACCCCTGTGGCCACCCCCCCCCCGTCCTGAAAAAAAAAGTAATATGATTTTCTTTTACTGTCTATGGATTTTACACGCGAGCGCCAAAAGCGGAACTAATGTGACGCAACGTTCCACACGGGTAAATTAGTGCAGGGCACCCAAACACTTAGGAACTTAATCATATTCAGGGATGCAAACATTGCGCTTTTCGGCACCTCCCGTTTTTTTCACATCAGTTTGGGTGACTTGGGTCTGATTATAATTTCTCAAAGTCATCTGAAGCAATTCCATAGCTTAATGTTATGGACAGAAGACTATTTACATCATTAAATTAAAGTTTAGGGAAACCTCGTTTTCCCCTCCTCTGCTGCTGTCAATCATTCTCCATTCAGTATTCAGAAATAGCGCGCACCTCGTCCATTTACAGCAGGATGCATGGTAAAACTCTCTCCAATATTATATACTCAAATTATAATGCTTGATCTGTAGATAAAAAGGCTGTGGATTTGCATAAAATTACTTTATTTTGTGTATTTGTATTTTATGTTTGTTGCTGTTTTTAAAAGACTCGCTTGTGCCTGTTAGATCACAAACGTTTTAAAAGCCGTAAACTTTTAAAATCACTTTGTGAGCTCAGTTTTGAAGCGTTTCATATTATCCTGGTTTTGCGCACTGAAAGATTATTAAAAGCTTATTATATTTTAAGCCTGCACAATACTAATTTAATTGTATATTATTTCTGTGTAGTGTAGTGTAAGCATTATAAATATATACAGTTCTGAATTCTTGACATTCATATATAAATATTAAATTGTGAAATGTATGATTGCCTGATTGAATTTTATAAGAGTACTAATAGTAATTTGTTTTTATTAACATGTTTAGATTGTGTAAAATTACTGTGTAGATTTTTTAAAGAATTACTTTTTGTATTTATTTGCATTAAATTTAAATAAAATATGTTGCCATTTTTAATGTGCCCCTAGTAAAATTTGTCTAGAGCCGCCCCTGCAGCCACAAGAGGGCGCTCTATGTTTTCAGTGGTAGACTACAGGAGAACTGACCAGCATAGAGCCCCCTCTCGTGGCTGGAGCGCATGCAGAGGCGTAGATTACGCGGGGGACGCAGGGGACATGTCCCCCCCACTTTTAATATCATGGAAATTCGTCCCCCGCACTTTTTCAGTGAAATGTGTTCCCATTGATGTTTTCAAGAGCTGGTGTGAATAAATATAGATTCACACTCAAAGAGACAAGATAGTCTACGCATGACCTGATATTTTATTCGGACCAGAAGCGCTAAACACTCCTGCAGTGTGTGTTTCATTCATCCTCGAAGCCGGAGCACGCTCTCGCGCAAAAAGTAATTTCATGAAACTCCTAATATGGGCAACAGCGTATGAAAACAGTTGTTTTGACAGAAGAACTGAAACTTTTACTTTTGGAAACACGAAGACATTTATATACGATTGCGACAAAATATGTTTTTTCAAGTCATCTCCAGCAGGTGACAAATATACAGTATATCAACAAAACAGTGCTAATTGACATAGATTTATTACAGTATAGAAACTATTCTGCCTTATTATGTGCTAAATAAGTGTTTTGTAGTATATATAAAAAAAATCATTATTATTTGTTATTGCAGTTATAGATTTCTAAGCTAATTAAAAGCTAGAAATTAGAGAATAATTAAAGTTCCCTATAGGATCCACTACCAGTCAAGTCTCTTCTGTTCACCAAGCCTGCATTTATTTGATCCAAAGTACAGCAAAACAGTAAACATAAATATTTTACTAGACTATTTAAAATAACGGTTTTCTATTTGAATATATTTCAAAATGTTATTTATTGAGATTTTAAAGCTTGCTAAATAAAAGTATTCATTTCTATAATTTATTTTCCAAAAAAATATATATTTTTGAATGGTATACTGTATAATGTTGCAAAGGCTTTTTTTTCACATGAATGCTTATCTTTGGATCCTTCTTTTCATCAAAGAATGCTGAAAAAAATGTACTCATGTTTTAAATATAGATAATCAGCAAATCAGCATATTAGAATGATTTGATTTCTTAAGGATGTGACACTGGAGTAATGATGCTGAACATTCAAATAGAAAATAGTTATTTTAAGTAGTAAAAACTAAAAACTTTTGCTTTACTTTGGATCAAATAAATGCAGGCTTGGTGAGCAGAAGAGACTTCTTTAAAAACATTAAAAATTTTACTGTTCAAAAACTGTTGACTGGTAGGCTATAGATTACAGAAATGTTCTATTGTAATGTTTTATATTATATTGTAATTTTTATATATATATATATATATATATATATATATATATATATATATATATATATATTTATATATATATAATTTATGTCCCCCTCACTTCTGAAAAGATGGCTAAGCCCCTGTGTGCATGTATGTTGAGTGTCGAATGCACATGCACCAATGCAGAGAAAAAATAGGCCCTTTTTGCAGTGCAGCATCAGTCTTAATCCGGTCCTGGCTGCAGGTGCGTGATGTGATATGATGACCAGTGATTCCTTGTTTGCTGCTTTTGGCGCATGTAAAAATAATTCCTGGAAAACAAATATTAGTATTTTTAACAGATCACAGACACTTATCCTTTCTAATTCAATTCAGTTCCATTCTCTTTTAATAATCTTGTCGATTAACGGTTAATAATCGGTTAACGAGCATCGGTTTTCGGTTAGAAAAAATAACCGAAATGAACATCCCTAATCAGTAGCCAAAACGAAAGTCATTTGTTTTTTTTTTTTAAAAAGAAAAATGGACAGCACCTGGAACAGGTGTCAGTGATAACATTTCTTGGAGTGTGGTTGGACTCAAGATTGACTTTTAATACACAAACTGTTGACCAAGTGCAAAAAGGCATTGAATGTGATGAGATGTCTAGCAGGGGTATGAGTAGAAGTTCTTTTAGGTAGATATATGTGGCTATCACCTGATCAGCAATAGATTATGGTAGTATGATTTATGGTTCAGCGAGTAAGTCTCTCTAAAATAAAGTAGATGCAGTACAGACGCAGATTCTGTTGTGGAGCATTTAAAACTTCCCCTAGGCAAGGCAAGGCAAGTTTATTTATATAGCACATTTCGTACACAATGGTAATTCAAAGTGCTTTACATAAAATAAAGTAAAATAAACATGAAGAAAAATAATAACAAAGATAAAACAAGCAATTTTAAAACTTTGAAAATGATTTAAAAATGGACTTATTTAAAATGAATTTAATAACAGTTAGAAATAGAAAATTATTTTACATTAAAAAACAGTGAAAATGTAAAATACAGTGCAATCAGTTCAGACATCGCACAGTGCTCATTCAATAAATGCACAGCTAAACGGATGAGTTTTGCAGAGATGGGACCAAGTCACACATGTGCATGTCTCAAGTAAGTCTCAAGTCTTAACCTTCAAGTCTCAAGTAAGTCCCAAGTATTTTTTTCTTGGGCAAGTCAAGTCAAGTCACAAGCTATGTCAAGTCAAGTCCAAGTCAAGTCACCTTAATATTGTTATTTTACCTGCAGAATCTGATCTTAATAAAGTTAAAAGACAAGATATAAGTAACTGTCAGTAAATTAAAATAATTTGGATTTGCATTGTAAGAACTCATGTTCAGTAAAATACATCATGGAATCAAACAAAATTGTAACTTCCTAAAATTATTTATTTTTCACTTCTGCCAACAGTGTTTGAAATGTTTTACATTTTCAACATTGAGTCCATAAAACTAAACATCCAACAGACTCCTCTCTGAACAACTCTCTCTCTCTCTCTCTCTCGAGAGAGAGATGCTTAGCACTTGTTGGCGCTTTTGCCTTCTGTCTGCGGTCCAGCTCACCCCTAAACCATCTGGATTGGGTTCAGGTCCGGTGACTGTGGAGGCCAGGTCATCTGGCGCAGCACCCCATCACTCTCCTTCTTGCTCAAATAGCCCTTGATGCCTTCAGTGTGACTCTACAATTTTCATAGTCATGAAAATAAAGAAAACTCTTTGAATGAGAAGGTGTGTCCAAACTTCTGGTCTGTACTGTACATAACAAAAAAGTATGAAACAACTGAAAATACGTCATATTTATATTCTGTACTGTATATATATATATATATATACATATATATATATATATATATATATATATATATGTATATATATATATATATATATATATATATATATATATATATATATATATATATATATATATATATATATATGTAATATGCCCTTCTCATGATTGGGTAATCGCGGCAGCTACATTTGTTTTTCTGATTAATTGTTTTGCTCTATGAGAAAGACAAGGTAACAAAATATTCGGGGCTTATGTCCCCTTAGCCCAGCCCTAGCGCCGCCCCTGGAATGCGTTTTTTTGACGGCCTGCTAGTGGATCATTAGGGACCGTTCACATCACGTCTTTTGCGCGCGCAAGTTCGTTATTTCCAATGTAGGCACGTGGTATGCGCGCTCATAATGGAAGCAACGCGCTCACGACCTGCACGAGCGCGTCGCACCGCATCGAGTTAAAAATATCTAAACTTTTCAGAATTCCACAAGCGCACCGCAGGTCATGTGACTATACTAACCAATCAGCTTCATCATTTCTCGTATCAACGTTGAAAGCTCAGCTAAGATGAAGGAACAGCTGTTCATAGCTGTATATGGATTGCCATTTTGGAATGAATTTAGTAGCAGAGCTACTGGAGCGATTTTAAGTGCTGCAAATCCATTTATCCTTTGCTGAAATTTCCGCGTCTTCATTGAGAGAGAGCGTGTCATGGATGCTTAGCAACGACAGACGCCCCAGGAGCACTTCTGCCCGAGCGCTTTGGAAAGAAGGAGAAAGCGGCGCGACTAGCGTTTTCCACGCGTTTTTAGGCACGAACTATTGAAGACAAAAGCGATGACCCTCGGTACCTCTCAGGCTGACATGTTGATGTGATGTGATATCTGATTTAAGTGGGCGTGGTGTGTGTAAGGTAGAGAGGGCATGACTGATGATAGTGTCCTGATCCAGTCACGACACTATTCTCAGCCTGCGCTTCAGCTGAGTAATCAACTTTATTTAAAAAAATAATTTATATAGTTTATATTCAAACTGAAAACATGATGTGATTAACACTCAAGTCATTCAAGTCATCGTGTCTCAAGTCAAGTCAAGTCCCGAGTCTTTAACTTCCAAGTCCGAGTCAAGTCTCAAGTCCTGAAAATAGCGACTCAAGTCGACTCGAGTCCAAGTCACAAGTCCCCATGTCTGGAGTTTTGAGTCTAGATTTAAATGTGACTAGTGTTTTAGCACATCTCTCACAGATCTCTTCTGGAAGCTGATTCCACCTGCGAGCAGCATAGTAACTGAAGCCGGACTCACCTTGTTTTGTGTAAACCCTTGGTATTTCTAACTGACCCAATCCTAATGATCTGAGTGGTCTTTTAGGTTTATATTCAGTGAGCATATTTGCAATATATTTCGGTCCTAGGTAATTGAGTGACTTATAGACAAGAAAAAAAATAACTTTAAAATCAATCCTAAATGTAACTGGAAGCCAGTGTAAGGACCTGAGGACTGGTGTGATATGCTCAGATTTTCTGGTTCTAGTCAGAATCCTGGCAGCAGTGTTCTGGATGAGCTGCAGCTGTCTAATGGTCTTTTTGGGAAGGCCAGTGAGGAGCCCATTACAATAGTCACCCTGCTGGTGATAAAGGCATGAACTAGTTTCTCCAAGTCTTGGCTGGAAACAACACATCTAATTCTTGCAATGTTTTTAAATGATAGTATGCTGATTTAGTTACTGCTTTGACATGACTACCGAAACTAAGGTCTGTCTCCAGAATCACACCAAGATTCCTGACTTGATTGTTAGTTGTTTGACCCCTAGAGTCAAGGTATGCATAAACCTTGAAAACTTCATCTTTGTTTCCAAATGCAATGACTTTAGTTTTTTCCTTGTTTAACTGAAGGAAGTTCTGGCACATCCAACTATTAATTTCATCAATGCATTGGCAGAGAGAGTCAATGGGGCTGTAGTCATTTGGAGATAAAGCTAGGTAAATCTGGGTATCATCAGCATAGCTGTGATAGGCAATTTGGTTCTTTTTTTATTATTTGACTTAGTGGAAGCATATACAGGCTAAAAAAGAGCGGTGCAAGAATTGAGCCTTGTGGTACTCCACATGTCATGGACGTCCACATAGACTTATGCTCTCCTAGACACACATAATAGCCTCTCCCTTCTACATATGACCTGAACCATCATGTCTCCTCCTCTCAGAGATTGGGTGCTATCACCCAGAGCAAGATGGCGCCTGTGATCGGCTTTGCCTCTGCTCTCTCTCTGCTCTCTTGTGTATCTGTGGTTTCTCTAATGTTGTTGTTTGTCATATCAGCCCTGATAACTAGTAGCTGTGTCTCAGCTGTTTTAAAATATGATCGTTACACGTTATTCCGCATCAAGGAGACTATGATAGACTTTTCGGTTACCTGGGCTAGGTCGACAGAGTTTTTCCCTCCAAATTTGGAATATCCCACGTCATCACCGTTGTACTTGCTAGTAACTAAGCCTCGCGGCCGGAGAAGGAAGCGGGGATCCAGGGCTGGTGTCCAGGTCAGGCTGAGGAAGCAACGTAGACAGCCACTATGTCCGAGTGGTCCCGGATTTTTCTGGGTCGAGCTATGCTTACGGTCGGTTCCTGTCCATAAGTCGGACTGGAACTCGTCAATCTGACCGTACTTTTCCGACTCGGCGGCTCCGTAATCCCTTTCTGCGTGAGCGGATTCTGTGTCCTGTGACATGCCAGTCTGCAAGTAACAATCACGACCTATCTGAACGTGCCCAGTCGGCGCGATTTTCTTTGTTTAACACACGCTCCATTGCAAACAAGGCGTTCATCCTGAATGATTTATTCACAAAAGAACATATTGACTTCTTGTTCCTAACTGAGACTTGGCAGCGAGAAATGGATTACACTCATCTCAATGAACTGTGTCCTCCGGACTGTTCTGTGTTTGGGACACCGCGGATGTTGCGGCGAGGTGGAGGACTCGCGCTCGTGTATAGGGACCGTTTCTGCTTCAGGCAAATTAATTCGGACTCTTTCGACTCCTTTGAACTACAGATGACTAAGGTTGGAAATACTGATTCATTTTACTGTGTCTTAATTTACCGACCTCCTGGTCCTGCTCGCTTATTTTTAGAGGAATTTGCAGATTTTTTATCTTCAATTATCAAACTTGAAAATGTTCTGTTACTTGGGGATTTTAACTTCCATATTGATGACTCTTCATGTACTGTGGCATCTGAGTTCTTAACACTCACTGAATAATTTCATTTTAAACAGTGTGTTTCTGGTCCTACACAATATAAAAGGCCATACTCTGGACCTTGTTTTTTCTTTAGGCCTGAACATTGACAAATGAGTGTTATGGACTTAAACATGACTGACCACAGATGCATATTTTTTAACCTGTCTTCTAATGTTGAATGTCTTCCCTGTAATCCAGCATTGCAAAGACGTATTATTAGTCAAACTACATCTGAGAAATTTTCTGAGTCATTTGACCCTAGTTCTTTTATGGATTGTAGTGATGCTGAATCTTTTCTTCAGTCCTTTAACATTCATTGTCTGTCTGTTTTAAATAATGTTGCTCCCCTGAAAAGTAAAAGCACATTCCCTAAGAATCCTTGCCCTTGGGTGAATGAAGAAATAGTGTCTTTTAAGAGAAAGTGCCGTAAAATTGAACGTTTGTGGAAATCCACAAGTCTGGAAGTACATAGACTGCATTTGAAGGAGCTTATCACATTGCTTAATGTTATGATAAAACAGGCCAGGTCGACCTATTTTGCTAATCTTGTAACTCTGAACAAGAAAAATCCTAAAGTCCTGTTTGACACTATTTCTAAGATTGTCTCTCCTCTCGCTCCCCAAGTACCTGTGCACTCAAAGTCTGATTGTAATAGGTTTTTACATGCTTTTGTAAACAAGGTGCAAGATATAAGAGCTACTATAAACCCATCTCTTGGGACTATATCCTATGGTTCTGCATCCTCTTACTCTTGGGACTCTTTTTCACCGGTCACTTGTGAGGATATTAAGGGTTTATTGAGTAAAGTGAAACCCTCCTCAAGCCCGCTTGATGTTTTGCCAACTGCATTGCTACTAAATTTGTTTGATTAAGTCGGACCATATGTTGTTAAACTGATTAATCTTTCCCTTTTAACTGGTTCTGTGCCTAGCCATTTTAAACAAGCAGTTGTTAGCCCCATACTGAAGAAACCTAATTTGGATTCTTTTGAACCAACTAACTACAGGCCTATATCTAAACTGCCTTTTTTATCTAAAATTCTAGAGAGAGTGGTGGCGGGGCAGCTGACTTCATATCTTGATGGGAAAGATTTGTTTGATAAATTTCAGTCAGGTTTTCGAGACTGCGCTTCTTAAAGTATCAAACGACATTTTGATGGCTGCTGACTCTGGACAGTACACTGTATTAATTTTACTTGACCTATCGTCTGCATTTGATACATTGGACCATACAGTATTGATACATCGGTTACGCAATAAAATGGGGTTCTCTGGGTCTGTTTTAAAATGGTTCACTTCTTACTTGAGTGATAGATCATTTTGTGTGTCTATGAATAACATTCTGTCAGAAATGACCCCGCTGTCATATGGAGTCCCTCAGGGATCGGTTTTGGGTCCTATTTTGTTTTTACTGTATATTAGCCCTCTTGGTGAAATTATTCGAAATTTTAATAATATGTCTTATCACTTTTATGCTGATGACATTCAGTTGTACTGCTCATTCAAAGAGTCAGAGTTACAGTATTGTTCAAAATAATAGCAGTACAATGTGACTAACCAGAATAATCAAGGTTTTTAGTATATTTTTTATTGCTACGTGGCAAACAAGTTACCAGTAGGTTCAGTAGATTGTCAGAAAACAAACAAGACCCAGCATTCATGATATGCACGCTCTTAAGGCTGTGCAATTGGGCAATTAGTTGAAAGGGGTGTGTTCAAAAAAATAGCAGTGTCTACCTTTGACTGTACAAACTCAAAACTATTTTGTACAAACATTTTTTTTTCTTCTGGGATTTAGCAATCCTGTGAATCACTAAACTAATATTTAGTTGTATGACCACAGTTTTTTAAAACTGCTTGACATCTGTGTGGCATGGAGTCAACCAACTTGTGGCACCTCTCAGCTGTTATTCCACTCCATGATTCTTTAACAACATTCCACAATTCATTCACATTTCTTGGTTTTGCTTCAGAAACAGCATTTTTGATATCACCCCACAAGTTCTCAATTGGATTAAGGTCTGGAGATTGGGCTGGCCACTCCATAACATTAATTTTGTTGGTTTGGAACCAAGACTTTGCCCGTTTACTAGTGTGTTTTGGGTCATTGTCTTGTTGAAACAACCATTTCAAGGGCATGTCCTCTTCAGCATAGGGCAACATGACCTCTTCAAGTATTTTAACATATGCAAACTGATCCATGATCTCTGGTGTGCGATAAATAGGCCCAACACCATAGTAGGAGAAACATGCCCATATCATGATGCTTGCACCTCCATGCTTCACTGTCTTCACTGTGTACTGTGGCTTGAATTCAGAGTTTGGGGGTCGTCTCACAAACTGCCTGTGGCCCTTGGACCCAAAAAGAACAATTTTACTCTCATCAGTCCACAAAATGTTCCTCCATTTCTCTTTAGGCCAATTGATGTGTTCTTTGGCAAATTGTAACCTCTTCTGCACATGCCTTTTTTTTAACAGAGGGACTTTGCGGGGGATTCTTGAAAATAGATTAGCTTCACACAGACGTCTTCTAACTGTCACAGTACTTACAGGTAACTCCAGACTGTCTTTGATCATCCTGGAGGTGATCATTGGCTGAGCCTTTGCCATTCTGGTTATTCTTCTATCCATTTTGATGGTTGTCTTCCGTTTTCTTCCACGTCTCTCTGGTTTTGCTCTCCATTTTAAGGCATTGGAGATCATTTTAGCTGAGCAGCCTATCATTTTTTGCACCTCTTTATAGGTTTTCCCCTCTCTAATCAACTTTTTAATCAAAGTACGCTGTTCTTCTGAACAATGTCTTGAACGACCCATTTTCCTCAGCTTTCAAATGCATGTTCAACAAGTGTTGGCTTCATCCTTAAATAGGGGCCACCTGATTCACACCTGTTTCTTCACAAAATTGATGACCTCAGTGATTGAATGCCACACTGCTATTTTTTTTAACACATCCCTTTCAACTAATTCAACTAATTGCCCAATTGCACAGCCTTAAGAGCGTGCATATCATGAATGCTGGGTCTCATTTGTTTTCTGAGAATCTACTGAACCTACTGGTAACTTGTTTGCCACGTAGCAATAAAAAAATATACGAAAAACCTTGATTATTCTGGTTAGTCACATTGTACTGCTATTATTTTGAACAATACTGTAGGTAAATTAACTGATTTATTGGAATGCCTGTCATGCATTAAGACTTGGTTATACAACAATTATTTACAACTGAATATAAAAAAGACTGAAACTTTGATCATTGCTCCAGAACAAAAAATACCTCAAATTCAACAACACCTCTGTTCCTTAGACTCATCCATCCAGTTGAGCCTAAGAAACTTGGGTGTTTTGTTCGACCAATCGTTGTCTCTGGATGGTCATTCTAGACAGTTGGTCAGAAACTGTTTTTATCATTTGAGAAATATTTCTAAATTGAGAAAAATATTGCCCAAAGCTACCTTGGAGATGATCATTCATGCTTTTATTTCTTCAAGGTTAGATTACTGTAATTCTCTTTTTACTTGTTTTAACAATGTTTCTCTGAACCGTCTTCAATTCGTGCAAAATGCAGCAGCCAGGCTTTTAACAGGAACCAACAGAAGGACACACATTACTCAGATTTTATTTACTCTCCACTGGCTTCCGGTAAAATTTAGAATTAATTATAAAATTTTAGTTTTAACCTTTAGAGCATTACATGGACAGGCCCCCCAATATATCGCAGACATGCTTACCCCTTATTCTTCTTTCCGTACTCTTCGTTCCTCAGGTCAAAATCTCCTGATTGTCCCTAAAACCCGCCTTAAAACTCGGGGAGACCGCTCCTTTCAAGCAGTTGCTCCCAAACTGTGGAATGCCCTGCCACTGTCTCTGCGTGTGGTTGATTCTGTTGATTCTTTTAAAAAACAGCTAAAGACACTTCTATTCAGTCAATCTTTCAGTTGACTGAGCTATTATGTTTTATGTTTTGTATGATGTTTCTCATTTTTAAGTTTGTTAATTTGCTATATGTAAAGCACTTTGTGATTCTTTCTGTGATGGGTGCTATATAAATAAAGTTTACTTACTTACTTACTTACATTTGTGTACCATCCCAGAAAGCCTGACCCAGTTTTCCAGTCTCTCTAGTGTACCCTGTGGGCCGGGTTAGGATTAGGATCCTTCAGTTCACTTTCTTTCTCTGACTCTTTAGTTTCATGCTTGATCACGTCACTTATTGGGGGGTGGAGCAGGCATTTAGTGAACCACTTAATGCAAAGGGAGAAGGCTTATATATAGACACCTGGGGTCCGTAGACCGAGACAGTATCAATTTACTGCTGGCTCTGGTGTGGTGAATCAGAGATTCCATAGCCAGTGTTGATTGAGCTGCAGTGCAACATTTTTTTCCTTGTGAGACCGTGAATGGGCGAGTGAACTATGGTAAAGTAATGCCAAACTACTTCGGTGTTTAAAGAGCGTTGGATGGATACTGTGACTGCAGTGGGATGTTTACATCCAACCTAGTGTTTCCCATTCACTGTTAATGCAATGACGGGTATGTTTAAAATTTCCCTTTGTTTTAACCAATATGTACATAGGAGTGTATTTGTCTTGTATGCTTAGTTCAATATAATCTTGACCACCTTTGTTTGAGGTCATTTTATCATGTAATATTTAAAGACCGCATCTAAAACATGATTTGTATTGACTATAAATCATCAAACAAATATTCTTAATGGTGTGGTTGTGTTTACAGACCTGTACAGCTACACTTGAGTTGCTGGCTGCTGTTCTCCATATTGTGGGGTGCTGCTCATAGTATAGGAAGTGATTTTTTTCTCTCTCTCTCTATTTTTTTTTATTTGTTTTCCTCTAGCCTGTCGGCTATAGCTGTTATTGTATGTGAGTGCATGAATTGTATGTCACAGGCTAAAATGGGTTTATTAATTTTTTTCTCTTGTTTATTCCCAATTTCTTGCCTTTCCTTTTTTTTTGTAAACCACCTCTGTTCGAGTAGAGCCAGGGTAGTGCAAGAGACTTCACTGGAAAGTGGGTTTTGGTTCTTTTTATATTTTTTTCTTTTCTCTTGCTCAAGACATTTGCAGTGTTGTGTAGTATGAACCTGTAACGATCGCGATCCAGTAAGGCACAGGGCGAGAGCGATCCAAATGCAGGTATGTTTATTGAGGGGTAATCCAAAGAATAATCCAACAACCCGGGTCAAAACCAGAAAACCATCCAAAATAAAACCAACAGGAAAGGGAACAGGCGGGACAGGAAAGGGAACAGGCAGATAAGGAATCTCGGAGGACGAGAAGACTGGGATCACGAAAGGTAAGTACTCCATACAGACAACAGGAAAGGAATGGTAAATATAGGGAGGCTAATGACAATTAAGTGAAGGCACCTGCTGGAATTAGCAGGAGTGCAATTACTGTGATGAAGGGACAAGGCTAGTGGGAATTAGTAGTGCCTACGGTGAAGCGCCTAAGGGGAAGTGAGCCCACTAGTGGACACCCAGGGAAACAGTGACTAGACAGCGTGACATTACCCCCTCCTCCACGGAGCAGCTGCCAGATGCTCCACCCAAACCCAAGAAGAGACCAAAGACACAAAGAGACCAGGAGGGAGGTGGAGCGGCAGAGGACCATGGGGAGGGACGGGGGGCCAGGTAAAATGGGGAAATAGAGACAAGAGGACCAGGTAAAATGGGGAAACAGAGACCAGAGAAGTGCCACACAAAACAAGGAGTCCAGGAGGGAGGTGGACCGGCGGAGGATCAGGAGGAGGGACGGAGGGCCAGGTCCTTAGAGGGAAACAGAAAGAAAGACACAGACAAGAAACCCAGGAGGGAGGTGGACCGGCAGAGGATCAGGGAGAGGGACGGAGGGCCAGGTCCATAGATGGAAAAACAGACAAAAGAGCAAAACAAAACAACCCAGGAAGGACATAACGTGATGCCCACCAGGACGGAGCAGAAGACCACCACATCTGTGCGGTCGAAACAGAAGCCCCCCAGGGTGGAGCAGAAGACCACCACATCCTTGTGGTCAAGACAGAAGCCCCCCAGGGAGGCGCAGAAGACCACCACATCCGTGTGTTCGAGACAGAAGCCCCCCAGGCAGCCGCAGAAGACCACCACATCTGTGTGGTCGAGACAGAATCCCCCCAGGGCGGAGCAGAAAACCACCAAATCCGTGTGGTCGAATAAACAGGAGAGCAAGTCTGGTTAGGCTAGTCTGAAACAGAGAACATGAACAAGTTAAGGGTAGCCTCCGTGGCCACAACAGGATCAGTTGTGCGCTCAGAGAGTTCGACTTAGACGTGACGAGGCTCTGGAAGTTCCACAGAGGCGAGGAGAGGCTCTGGTAGTTCAGCAGAGACGTGGGGAGGCTCTGGTAGTTCCACAGAGAAGTGACGAGACTCTGGTAATCCCATAGTGTTTATCCCATGAAGAACCCCCGGTGACTTGACTCTGTCCTTGAAGATCACCAGTGACTTATCTCTGTCCTTGAAGATCACCAGTGACTTGACTTGACTCCTGAGGTCTAACTGTGGTAGTGCTTAACTCATGAGTATCAACGGTGACTTTACCTGACTCTGGAGTGTCAACGGTGACTTGACCTGACTCTGGAGTGTCAACGGTGACTTGGCCTGATTCTGGAAGGTCAACGGTGACTAGCCCTGATTCCGGAAGGTCAACGGAGAATAGCCCTGACTCCGGAAGGTCAATGCTGACTAGCCCTGACTCTGGAAGGTCAACGGGAACCTGACTCGACTCTGGAGGGTCAATGGGAACCCGACTCGACTCTGGAGGATCACCGGGAACCTGACTCGACTCTGGAGGGTCAACTGGAACCTGACTCGACTCTGGAGGGTCAACGAGAACCTGACTCGATTCTGGAGGGTCAATGGGAACCTGACTCTACTCTGGAGGGTCTATGGGAACCTGACTCGACTCTGGAGGGTTTTGGAGGGACTTGTTTCTGGAAGGTCAACTGTGGCTGTCATTCTGTGCAGAGGTACTTGACAAGCAGCCATCTTGTGCCATGAATCTGGACCGATGGCCATTTTGGGCTGTTGCACTGGACCAGTGGCCATCTTGGGCAGTGCCGCTGGGCCGGCGGCCATCTTGGGCAGTGGCAATAGCCTGGCGGCCATCTTGGGCAGAGGCAAAGGGCTGGCGGCCATCTTGTGCTGTGGCGCTGGGCTGGCGGCCATCCTGTGCTGTGGCGCTGGGCTGGCGGCCATCTTGTGCAGTCTCATTTTGGCCACAACTTTCTCTGTGTTTGAGCTAATGGAATGATTTTTGGTGACCAATCTTATTTTGACCCATATTTTGGGAAAATGGTTTGAAATTTTTCAAAAACTTAACGGTACACTCTGGGCAAATTCACTACCCTTTCGTTATGTTTGTGGATGAAAACTCCACTAAATTAAACTGCTGTAAAAATGTATCAGTCCTGATCAAAACTACCAAATGTTTTAAAAAATCCAAGATTTTAACACCTTAATTACCAATTTCATAAATGATGTCACTGATTTGGGGAAAAAAACACCCAAAATTACATATTTTCAATTTAAAAAGTGATTGTGGACTGGATTTTTTTTTTTTACCTTTTATTACAGTCTTGGGCATGTCAAAGATTAGTAACAAAATTGGCTTTGATGCATTGTTAATTTTTGTGCAGCATTAGATTTAATTTTTTTCTCCCTAATTTGTTGTTGGTGGCTGTTTTTGCCCCATTGACTTCCATTATAACATTTTTTGATTGCAAAGCCATGAGACCATATAATCATGCTTTCTTGACTGTTTGTGGTTTTCCCTTTTGGGAAGAGGTAAAATTTGTTATTTTTACAGTTGATCACTAGGTGGGAGCATTAACCCTTTAGATAGGCCAATGCAAAAAAAAAAGGTTTAGTTTCTGGCTTGTATATGGAGTTACATGGAGTATAACAGCAAAGTATAGTGTTTGTGTGTGTGTGTGTGTGTGTGTGTGAGAGAGAGAGAGAGAGAGAGAGAGAGAGAGAGAGAAGGAGAGGGTGTGAGAGAGACCTTTGTGCACTTACCTTGATGTATCTGAAAAAATCCAAATATTCACCTCAGCTCTCAGAAGTAAACAATAAAAAATGAGTGTGCAGTGTGTTAGACGTTGAGCTCTAGTGTGTACTACGTAAAAGGCTCTGTACCTCTGTTCACGGATAGTGATAGTGAGAACTTCGCCTTCGCTCAGTGTTTTCTCAAACCGCTTTACTGCGTCCCATACTGATGGCTTGGTGATTTCTAGTTAGATTTATCTGTTTTATTTATTTTTTGTTTTCTGTCAGGCCAGCCAACACCTTCAACCATCTATTAATAAAGATTTTATTTTTATACTTCTACGAACCTCTGTCTGTACATTTGATTGGGGCAGAGTTCCCCTTGCTCTGACACCTGCACTAATCATCTAAGCTCAAGGGGTGGTGTAGTAACTTGTTCAATTAGGGAGGGCGCCACACTAGTAGTATGTTATGATCGACAGTGTCAAACGCAGCACTGAGATCTAGCAATACCAGCACTTATATTTTGCCAGAGTCACAATTTAAGCAAATGTAATTAATTATCTTAATGAGTGCTGTCTGTGCTGTCATGCGGTCGAAAACCAGTCTGAAAATTGTCCAGACTGAAAATTGCTATCAATTGCTTCAAAATTAGACATAGTATCTTTTTGATATTGTGGCCTAATCTGTCTGACCTCTGCATTACTTGAGGATGTGCTTATTGCCTTCCTGATATTGATGATCTTCTCAGAAAAGAAAGAAGCAAACTCATTGCATTTGCTGTCTGATAGCATATCACTGGGAATCTGACTTGGGGGATTTGTCAGTCTCTAAACAGTGGCAAAAAGAGTATGAGTGTTATTTAAGTTACTGTTTATAAGGTTAGAGAAGAAATTCTGTCTAGCTGTGGCTAGTTTCACTTTAAAAGCATGAAGGCTGTCTTTATAGATGCTATAGTGAATTTCAAGTTTCGTCTTCCGCCACATCCGCTCAGCTTTTCTGCATTGTCTTTTCATAGTCTGAACTGCTGTTGATCTTCTCCAAACTGATTTCTTTCTGTTTGTTTTCTTACTGACTATTATTGGTGCAATATCATCAATAACATTCTTAACTTTTGAGTTGAAGGAATCAAGGAGAATATCAACAGAGTCTGCAGAAATGCTTGGTGTTGAAGATATAACCTCCATAAATAGTACACTTGTGTTCTAGTTTCTGCATCTCCTTCTGACAGAGACAGATCTAGATTCAATGGTAGCAGAGATCTATATCAAAGAAAATACAAAAGTGATCAGATCTTCGTCCTTAATAACATCTTTAATAACAATGGATGAAATGTTTAGACCCCTACTGATGATTAAATCTAGAGTGTGTCCACCTTTGTGTGTGGGTCCATGCACATGCCGAGTCAAGTCAAAAGTGTTTAGAACAATTATTATTAGGGCCCGAGCACCAATGGTGCGAGGACCCTATTGTATCTGCTCCGTTTATTATTATTATTCCGCTTCTTTTTCTTCTTCTTCTTCTTCTCCCAAATGGGTCTCATTTTTGAGGGCTTAAACATGCTCAAAAAGTCATGAAACTTTGCACACGATTCAAACCTGGTGAAAATTTACGTCTGATATAGGATTCAGAAGAGGGTGTGGCAAAATGGCTCGACAGCGCCACCTATACTAAGAAAATCAACAGCCTTCCAGCTATGTTTCACGAACATGCATGAAAATTGGCACACACATGTAAGACACCAATACCTACAAAAAAGACTCCTGGAGCAAAATTCTAAACCCAACAGGAAGTCGGTTATTTTTAATATTATGAGCAAATTTTGTGTAATTTGTGTCATTTCCATGCGTTGTATTTTAACAAACTCCTCCTAGAGATTTATTCAGATCAACACCAAATTTGGTACGCCTGATCTAAAGGCCTTTGCGATGTTAAATTCGTTGAAGGGCGTGTCTGTGGTGGCGTGGCGAATTTCGATGATTCGCCATGAAAAATGAAGTTGCTATAACTCAGACATACAATGTCCAATCTGCCCCAAACTTCAATTCATTTGATAAGACTCTGTAACTGAATAGATTGATGTGCCCATATTCAGTTATAGTCATAGCACCACCTGCTGGCAACAGGAAATGACATGTTTTACGTTGTACAAAACTACTCCTAGATATTTGATGACACCAACATTTTATTTTGGTCAGCCTAATCTGAAGTTCTTTGCAATATTAAATTGTGGAGATCTTGAGTTTTTGTTAAAGGGCGTGTCCATGGCACTGTGACAAAATTTGATGTCTCGCCATGGGAATAGAAGTTGTTGTAACTTATGCATAAAATATCCAATCTTCTCCAAACTTCAGATATTTGGAAAGAGTCATAGCCTGAAGACATCTAAAGGCCAGTATTCAGTTATAATCATAGCGCCACCTGTTGGCAATCGGAAACATCATGCAGGAAGATTGGCAGATATAAATGACTTTGAAATATTCCACTTATATTTACAACTTCAAATGAATATTTCTCTGTTCACTTTTTTACTAAAGCCACTCACTGGTGGTGAGCCGGTTGCGAGGGCCCGTTCATCGCTGCTTGCAGCTTTAATTTATTTTGTAGTTTTGTTTTCTGCATTATCTATGTGAATATTAAAATCCCCTGCAATAGCAAAACAGTCAAACTCTGAGGAAATTTATAACATTTCTGTGACCTCTTCCACAAAGGCTGGAGAGTATTTTAGAGGCCTGTAAATAATAATAAACAGAATGCGTGGAGCACCTTTCAGCACAATCCCTAGATATTCGCAAGACAAGTGCTGACCAAATGACACTTGCTTGCATTGATAGACATCTTTAAATAGAGCAGCTACACCTCCACCTCTCCTAACAGTCATGTAAACACTCATGTAAGTGAAGTTAGGAAGCAGGGAAGTTAGGAAGTTAGGGTGCAGATGTGTAAGAAAAATGGCGGCAGCAGGTAGCAGCTTGGCAGGTGCTGATGCTGATGCTCTTCTTTTTCTAAAGACATCTGAAAAACCGCCCGATCTAAGATCTGTCCCTAAAACCTGGATATATTGGCCATTAAAGCCAATCAAAGCCAAGGCGTTAAATGTGCTTATTGCATCGCTCTACTTGATGACGATCATCACTATGCAAATGTGTGGGAGTTGGACTGCTGCCATTGAACGATCAATCTCACAAGCAAGTAGTACAGCTAGGCCTGCTACAACCCTCGACTCATGGAGCCAGTATGTCATCTTCTCCAAAGTTCTTGTTGATGGGCGTGCGAATGCTCCAAATAAGCAACTCAAGTCGAGGGCTCGGAGTATGGCTCCAACAACAGTCTACCGGGGTCGTACAACTTTTCTCTGCATTATTCTACTTTTATGCTGGGATATTCAAGTGAATCCAGGGCCGATGGATCTACAACAACCACTGCAGATGGCGGAGACCGCTCTGACTCACACCCCGCATGCTTTCAATACAGCGCAGATGATATCAGGTAACATTGCTAACAGTGCGCACCCACGTGCATCTACGTTTATCAACACACTGCAACAAGGTAACCGTATGTCACTACACGCGTTTAAGCCAGCAAATGAAAGTGGTAAATTAAACGCTATGCAGACTATAGTTATCTCTGAACAAAGTCAGATGAAACTATTTCAGACCGTAAACCATGCATCGGTCCTATGGAACCCATTGACAAAGCCGAAAGGAATATTCGGAGGACATAGCAACATACGTAGCGTAATGTCTAAAACGGAACAGTTGGAACATCTACTGTTGGGATCAAATCTACATTACCTGTGTCTTTCTGAGACTTGGATTACAGCTACAACTCCTGTATCGGCATTTATGATTCCGGGATATAAAGTATACAGACGGGACAGGGGAAAGGGGAAAGGGGGCGGGGTTTTGATTTACGTAAAAGACAGTATTGACAGTCACCAAATAGACATTCCAGATCAAACTATAGAGTGTGTGGGTGTTACAATCAAATTATCGCCTCAAATGTCATTTATTGTACTTTGTGTTTATAGACCACCAAATGCAACAAGTGATTTTTATACTGGTTTAACAAAAATTTTAAAAACATATGAGCGAAAGGAAATATTGCTCATGGGTGACCTCAACGAAAATTGGCTTGATAAAGGCAAGAGGAAACACCTAAAAGATATTGCAAACTCAATACAAATGACACAATTGATTAAAAAGCCTACTAGAATAACAAAAACGTCTCAAACTTTGATAGATTTAATATTCACCAATAAACCAGACCAATACTAACCCTCGCCGCATAGTCCTCTCCGGCCCCTTTCTCCTCCCGCTGAACAGAGACGATAATTTTAAGATTTACCTCCCCCTCCCTGAATTATTTTAATTAATTTAAATAAAGTTGTTTTAATATTACTTACGCTTGGTCTGTCTGGTCATTGGGGTTGCTTTGAGACCTCCTCGAGGTGGAAACTAGGAAGGGGCGTGACTTGCAACATCTGTGGTCAGCTCCGACCTGTGACAGATTTTGGCGTAGTCGTCAGGGTTTCACCTCGAGTTGAGCGACCAGGGTCCCCCAATGACCGACAACGAATTGCCAGAGGCCCCACCCCGTGTCATGCCAGTGTTTATGGGAAACCCCTGGGTGCAGAAATACGGCGGCGTAGAGTCCGAAGTACGCCTGTCCGAATGGAAAGCCCAAATCGAATACTTGGCCAGCCTCCAAGGGCTGAGTGCTGCACAACGGCTGCAGTTTGTGTTGAATTCACTAGAGGGAGAAGCCCGGCGTGAAGTACAGGCCGCCCCAGAAGCTGTCCGAGCCACCGCCCAGACCATTTTTCAATTTCTCACTGAACAATATGGCGATACCACCCCAGTTGCTGTCCTCCGAGCTCAGTTCTTCGCTTGTAAACAAGGCCCCCGTCAACCCAGTAGGGCTTTTGCACTGAGACTACGAGAGCAGTTCACACGATTACAGGGACGTCCAGATCATGGGCTGGGAGATGGGGAAACCTTATTGAGAGACCAGTTCCTACTGGGGTTGAGAGAAGGCCCTGTACGTCAGAGTCTGAGAGCCCAGTTTCGGAGAGACCCCGGGCTTACCTTCGAAGACCTTAGGAAGGAGGCGGTGGCACTGGAAAGCGATGAGGCTGAGGTGAAAGACCCTCCGGTGTGTGCAGCCGTAAGTGGGTCTGCGACGGCGGCCCCAGAGGTAACGGATTGGAAACAGGCCTTGAAATTGGAACTCCTGAAGGATGTCCGAGACCAAATGTCCGAACTGTCTAAAACGTTGCTGGGAGAGCTATGCCTGGGACATGCAAGAGAGGAGGTGAGACCTATCCCCCGAGATCAGGTGTATTCGGATGGAGGCCGAGAGCCAGTCAGACGTCCCAACCGGCCTAGCCGGCCTCGGTTCGAGTGGGATGAGCAGGGGAAGCCGATATGTCACCGCTGTGGGGAACCGGGCCATTATAGTCGACAGTGTGGGCCCCGAAGAGCTTCGGAGGGGGGTTTTTAGGTCAACCGGCCACAGTGGGTCGTGTGGTCGGGACCCCCTTAGAAGACCCGTCTGAAGGAGCTGACTCCAGGAGTGGGATGATCGGGCATAGCCCAGTGGTGGAGGTCCAAGTGTGTGGCGTCAAGATTCGGTGCCTCGTCGATACAGGCTCACAGGTTACCCTATTCTCCGAAAGTCTGTCTCACGAATTATTTGGAGAGCAAGGTGTACATGGAGGGGAGGCCCCCTGGCTCACCCTGAAAGGAGCAAACGGCCTGGACATCCCTTACATTGGCTATCGGCTGGCGGATTTGGAGATCCATGGAGTGGTAGTGCCCCAGAAGGGAGTGATCATCGTCCAAGATCATTGTTTGGGCACACACAGGGCTCTCTTAGGTATGAACGTCCTCTCGGAGTGCTGGGAGGAATTATTTCGGGCAGGGCCCGTCCAGAGAATACCGCCGTCCGAACGACCCAAGTGGGAACGTGTTGTGGCCGACTGTCGCCGGGTGCAAATGACCAAGGTCCGGAGGGACCGGGAAGAAGTTGGTCGAGTGGCGTGTCGCTTCGCATTGTCTGTGCCGGCCGGGAGTGAAGCCATAGTGTGGGCGAGGGTCCCACAACGAGAAGGTGAGCCCGAAGACTGGGTGTTGGTAGAACCTCATGTGGATTGTCAGCAGGTAGAAGTGGCCCGAGGCCTGACGGTGATCCGACGAGGAAGAGTCCCAGTTAAAGTTCGTAATGAGAACCCCTACGCCGTACATTTGCACAGACATCAAAGGTTGGCAAGGATAACAACGGTCGAACCCCATCAGGTGCGAGAGGGAAGAGATGTAAGCTTCCGCCAGGTGCGCCCTGCTGTAGTCGAGGTGGCCCTGACTCAAGTGGACCCGCCACCCAAGGCCACTAGAGAAGGCATGCCCGGCCATCTGGTGGGCGAGCCTCTGAAAGGGGAGGATTTGGAACCGGCACAGACACGTAAGCTGCAAGAACTGCTTAAGAAATGGCAGCACGTTTTTTCCGCCCACGATGAGGATTATGGGTGCACCAAAGTGGTAAAACACAGTATCCCTACGGGAGAAGCTGGACCGAGTCGAGAGAGGTATCGGCCGATACCGCCCACACTATACACCGAGGTGCGTACCCTACTGCAGGGCATGCTTGGCCAGGGAATCGTCCGGGAGAGTAGTAGCCCATGGGCGGCACCTATCGTGTTGGTACAAAAGAAGACCGGGGCTTGGAGGTTCTGTGTTGACTATCGAAAGCTGAATCAGGTAACAAAGAAGGATGCTTTCCCCTTACCTCGAATTGAAGACTCCCTTGCTAGCCTGACACAATCGGCGTGGTACTCCACATTGGATTTGGCCAGTGGCTACTGGCAGGTGCAGGTGGAGGAGGCCGACCGGGAGAAGACCGCCTTTACGACCCCATTCGGCCTTTTTGAGTGGGACCGGATGCCCTTCGGCCTTTGCAACGCCCCCGCAACGTTTCAGCGGCTAATGCAGCGGTGTTTGGGAGGTCAATTGATGGAATCAGCGCTTGTTTACTTGGATGATGTGATTGTTTACTCCCCAGACTTCGAGTCCCATCTACAACATCTCGAGAAGGTCTTCCAAGCGATGGAGAAGTACGGGTTAAAGTTGCAGCCCGACAAGTGCCATCTCTTGCGGCGGGAGGTTAAGTTTCTGGGTCATGTGGTGAGTGCCACGGGAGTTTCGGTGGACCCAGAGAAAGTGTCTGCAGTACGGGACTGGAGTGCCCCGAAGACGGTAAGGCAGGTAAGGTCCTTCTTGGGCTTCGTGGGATATTATAGACGGTTCATCAAGAACTTTTCCAAAATTGCAAAGCCTTTGAGTCAGCTACTGTCTGGGACAGGTCGCCCTCGGGGCCGCGGGTCCCCAACCATTGAGTGGAGCTCGGAGTGTGGAGCTGCTTTTCAAAAACTCAAGCAGGAGTTACTACAGGCCCCAATCTTAGCCTATGCTGATTTCACAAAGACTTTTGTTTTATACACAGATGCCAGCAATCTTGGCCTGGGGGCGGTGTTGGCCCAATGGCAGGAAGGGACAGAACGGGTAATTGCTTACGCCAGCCAGAGCCTACACCCTGCGGAGAGGAATGACGCCAACTACAGTTCTTTCAAATTGGAGTTGCTGGCACTGAAGTGGGCGCTCAGCGAAAAATTTAAGGATTATTTCTGGGGCGCCAAGGTAACAGTAGTCACAGATAACAATCCGCTGGTACACTTACAGACAGCAAAGCTAGGAGCCGTGGAGCAACGGTGGGTGGCCCAGTTAGCGAACTTTGATTACCAGCTTCAGTATCGCCCTGGGCGGGAGCACACCAATGCCGATGTGTTGTCCCGACTCCCGGAAGTGGAAGATCTGAGAGGCATAGCAGAGCCGACAACGGACCAAGCAGAAGAGAGGTGCATGGTAGGCGTGGTAGACACACCGGGGAGCCAACAAGAGGTGGTGCCCGTAAGTTGGGGATGGGACCCCCGTCGTTGGAGGGAAAGGCAACAGAGGAGCCGAGAGGTGAGGGATCTAAGCGAGTGGCTGGAACAAGGCCGACGGCCGACGCCGGCGGAAAGGCAAACCCAAACTGAGACAGGACGGAAGTTGTTGGGGCAGTGGGCCAAGCTGAAATTGAGAGAAGGCGTGCTATGTAGGGGTATTAGAGATCCGGGGTTGGAAGAAGAAGTTTGTCAGATCATGGTACCAGGGGATCAGGTACAAGCCTTGAGTTCGGCCTATCACGACCAGTTGGGGCACCAAGGGCAGGAGAGGACTGTGTCCCTCCTGCGTAGGCACTTTTATTGGCCAGGGCTAGAGACGTCGGTGAGGACGTTTATTCAGGCATGTCCCAGGTGTACTCTGTTTAAGTAAAGGCATGAGGTCAGAGCACCGATGGTTCCCATCAATGCAAAGGCCCCTCTCCATATTGTAGCCATGGATTTTTTGACGTTGGGTCGACCCATGGACCGCTACCAAAACATTCTTGTGGTCACTGACTTATTCACTAAATATGCTTGGGCTATCCCCACCCTAGATCAAACAGCGAACACCACTGCCACGGCCCTATGGAGAACTGTCTTCCAGCCATTTGGATGCCCCGAGTTCCTGCATTCAGACCAGGGGCCAAATTTTGAATCACGGGTAATCCGGGAGCTTTGTCAATTGTATGGCTGTACGAAGACGCATACTACATCGTACCACCCCCAGGGAAATGGAGGATGCGAGAGGTTTAACCAGACCTTGCTGGGGTTGTTGGGTACCCTGGATCAAGGACGTCAGGACGACTGGGTGAGTGCCTTGCCAAATTTGCTCCAAGCCTACAATAACAGCGTACATAGCACTACGGGGTATGCCCCCACTTACCTGATGTTTGGCAGACACGTGCGGATGCCTATAGATCTGATGTTGGGAGCAGCAGCGAACGAGGAGGAAGTGAGTTTGACGGAATGGGTGGGACGTCACCATCAGCGCCTGCATTTCGCCTACGAGCAGGTCACAAAGCAGATACAGACGGCAGGGGTTAGGAACAAGAGGCTATATGATCGGACGGCCCGAGATGCTCCTCTACTCCCCGGAGAAAGGGTCCTCATACGAGATAACCGGCGGCAAGGAAAAGGGAAGTTGAGCGATCGATGGGAAACCATCCCGTACGTAGTCCAAAGCCAACAGCGGCCTGGGCAACCTGTGTACACGATCCGGCCAGAAGGGAAGCCCGGGCCGGACCGCGTGGTCCATCGTAATATGATCCGGCCCTGTCCGAACTATCCTAGCCCCGTGGAAGAGGCTCCAAAGGAGCCAGCACCAGTAGCCCCCTGGATCGGAGGATGGGCTGTGGTCCCGAGAGACCCAGTGGATGCACCCGCTTTGGCCGCTCCAAGAGGACCTTAGAACATGCCAGCCAGAGTCGACCCCGCCTCGCCCCCTCGGCGGTCCCAGCGAGAGAACCGAGGTCGGCCCCCTATACGTTATGGTGAATAGGCTGTGAGAAGGTGTTCTAGGGACTAGAACAGATTGGCGGGGGAGGATGTCACACTGTGACTTTTTGGGGGCGGAACCAAAAGTGGCGAAGGTTGGTTCCACCCGAAGATGGTTTCCGCCCGGCCCGTATATTACAAACACCGGAACTTCCGGGAAACTCCGGGAGGCAAATTGGGCTGTACGAGGCACAGGTGAGGACAATAAACGCGGCGATCGTGGATTGGACAATGGGGAGAACAGGAAGGGTATAAAAAGAGTCTCAGAAATTCAAACAGCAGTTGGAGTTGAATCGTTTCAGGCCGAAAACCAACGGAAAACCGATGGTGTGAAGAGGATTGGACAGCTAGAAGGAGAAGGAGACAAAGGAAGAGTGTTATCGTTCATTTGTGAGTACTATTGGACAGTGCATTGTACATTATTGGGGAGAGTGCATTATCCAGCGTATGTTGTGAGCATCTGGTAAATAGGCCAGCGGCCCCATTACGGAGCAGAGTTTTGGGTGAGCCGGGAAGTACGAGTACAGGAAGCCGCAAGCAGTCGTGACGGCAACGTCATTCCTCCGGCCCTTCATCTATCAACAACGCCCAACGAAACCCCAGGATAAGTCCTAGTAAACCGTGGTTCTGACCCTATTTCACGTAGAGTGTGTGGAGTGCAGTGGGTGAGTCCTTGTCTTTGCTGTGAGTGTGTACACTTGAAATCTTGCAGTGTTATGCTGTGGTTGTGTTGTCAGTAGCCACCCTAGACTGGATGAGTTGTGGGGGAGACCAGTGACCGTTGAGGCTGGTGAAGCGCCATTTTCATCTAAATGCCATTTTGCGACCCCTGCATGGAGACCCAAATGTAACGTCCTGTCTAGACCCTTTCAGAATACCCTGGCTCTGTGAAAGCGGTGGTGAAGAATACACGTAAGCAAGACTGGTGTGAGTAAAAGCCAAAAATTATACCTATATGCAAGGAGGAAGTTTTACTGTTGCAAATTAGCTGTGTGGATTTACTTTACCTGTTGTGGAGCCTCTTCAAAGGTTCACCCCGGTCCAGATCCCTTAAACTGCAAATAGAAGAGAGGAGAGGGAAGCGTTCGGCCCGGTGCGACAGTGTTTAACTTTCCCCGACGCACAGGAAATCCCTGTGGAGGCCTGCGCTACGACGATTTACTACTCCAGGTCTGACAGTTCATCTACTTACTGTATCGCAGTATTTCACCGTAAGCCCACCGCCCAGGAGAAGTATTCTAGGAGAATAGAGCCCCAGTTGCCTGTGGAATACTTACCTTTGTCCATTGCTACGAATCACTAAAGGGAGAATAGAGCACCAGTTGCCTGTGAAATACCTACCTTTGTCCATTGCTGCGAATCACTAAAGTGAGAATAGAGCCCCAGTTGCCTGTGAAATACCTACCTTTGTCCATTGCTGCGAATCACTAAAGTGAGAATAGAGCCCCAGTTGCCTGTGGAATACTTACCTTTGTCCATTGCTACGAATCACTAAAGTGAGAATAGAGCCCCAGTTGCCTGTGAAGTACCTACCTGTGTTGTCCCCCGCAGTTTGAGTGACCTCTCTCTTGCAGTGCCATTGGAGTTCTGTGTCGCGGGTTGGCGCTCACCTCGGAGTGTGCAGAAGGGGAGGCGCCGCCCGAGCACCCTGTACGAAGAGATCGGAGGAACAAGTCATTTATCAGCCAGTCGTATGGACCCAAGTAACAGGTAGCCACTCTCACCGGATCGATTACTCATTGTGTGTTTCACTCTGCCTTCAGGAGAAAAGAAGGGCGCCACGAGTCAACAAAAGCCCAAAGGGACATACTAACCCTCGCCGCATAGTCCTCTCCGGCCCCTTTCTCCTCCCGCTGAACAGAGACGATAATTTTAAGATTTACCTCCCCCTCCCTGAATTATTTTAATTAATTTAAATAAAGTTGTTTTAATATTACTTACACTTGGTCTGTCTGGTCATTGGGGTTGCTTTGAGACCTCCTCGAGGTGGAAACTAGGAAGGGGCGTGACTTGCAACATCTGTGGTCCGCTCCGACCTGTGACATAAGAGTAAAATTATTATGTATGCTGACGATACGGTGCTATATGCACATGGTAAAACTGCTGAAGAAGTCGCTCACAAACTGACTAAAGAGATGAAGAAAGTTTCTTTGTGGCTGAAAAACTCATGCCTCACTCTAAATTTAGATAAGAGTGTTTCTATGTTTTTCACAAATCGTTTTAAAATACAAATTTACCCTAATATTTTAATTGATGGACAAATCATTTTAAATCAAGAACAGGTAAAATATTTAGGTGTCATATTGGAACCAAATTTAGGCTTTAAACAGCATATAAAAAATTTAACAAATACAATAAAATTTAATATGGCACAGTTCAGATACATTCCAAATTCCTTTACAATCGAGGCCTCAGGGGCCTATCTAAATGCCATGATTGTCCCTCATTTTCGATATTGTATGACAAGTTGGTCACAGGCTACTAAAACTGCCCTCAAGCCACTTGAGTCATTATATAAAGGCGCTCTAAAGATTCACGATAAGAAAAGCAGACGATTCCATCACGGTCATATTCTTGTAAAATACCAGTTTCTCAGCTTTGAAAATCTGATAATTCACACCAATCTGTTTGATGTATAAGATACTTCATGACAACGCTTCTCCTCCACTAAAAGAATTCATATCTTTGGGCTCTGAAATAACAGCTCGGGCCACAAGATCTACAGTGCGAGGTGAATGCAGGATCCCGAAAGGCAGGACAGTATTTGGAAACTGCTTTTTTTTGTGTGGCCGCTCGTCAGTGCAATATGTTGCCTACAGAGCTATATACAATTTTTTACACCTTCACACGCCAAGCAAAGAAATGGCTTTTATCAAATCAAATTTGTCCCCACATGTGACCAGATATGTGTATGTGTGTAAGTGTGTGTTCTAAGGTCTAAGTATATGAAAGGTGTGAACATGAACTTTTGTACAATTTTTATTTTATTTATTTTTTTGGCAAGTGTAAATCTTATTACTCATGTATGTTTATATATTGTAGCTTAACAACAGCCTGCCCAGGGACTACGGGTGAAAATTAGCTCTTGAGCTAAAACCTGGTACTATGCATCTCTCCCTCTGAAGTTAATGTTTATTGTACGCTGTCCCTGTTTCTTTAAATAAATAAATAAATAAAAGAGGGGCTGTTTCATTGAGTACTGTTGCACTGCAGCTGTCTTCTAGCCATGTTTCGTTTAGAAACATAAAATCCAGATTGTTTGTGGTTATAAAGTCATTGATTAGAAACTATTTATTTTTTAGTGAGCGAATGTTTAAAGATGCTAACTTGATGGCAATGCTTTGTGTCTTTACATCAATCTTAGTTTGATGCATATTAGGCCGCGGATTAGATAAGTTTGCCCTTTGGCTTGAGATGGCCTTAGACTTTCTATCACGTGATAAAACTGAAATAGAGAAAACTACAGGCACACTGGGTTACCGCTTGTTCTGTAAGCATTTGTGAATGTTGCGGTTATTATAGCGGGGACCCGACACATATCAGTAGAGCTTCCATGCAAGTTGAAATGGGAGAAATGCTGTTGGAAATAAGACATAAACAACTGAAAATGGTATAATGGGCATCTTTGATTGGGCACAACCATGAACACCCTATTAAAGCAATAGTTAAAAAGGTTGGGAATATGGAGAAAATTATATTAAGAATATTGGACAGGAATTGGAGGAAATAGCAGAATCGATAGAAAAATAAAAAATACATAAAATTCAGTAATATAGTACACATGTCAGGAGTTCCACCGTGGATGTTTGTAACACCTATAGTAGATCTTTATTTAACAGATGAAGTGAAGAAACAGGAGTGTGAGTGTATATATATATATATATATATATATATATATATATATATAGATAGATAGATAGATAGATATTGTCTCATTGAAAGAAATACCATTCATTCATTGCAGCAATAAGGATACATTGGCAATTAAAGACGAAGGACAACCAAGACTAAATGTAAACATCAAACAAGTATCTACAAAGGGCGGGAAGTCATATAAACGAGGATTTTCGAGGACGTTGAATGAGCGGAGAAAAAGGATAATAGCTTGCGAAGTAGCTGACGCTTTATTCTGTTAATTTACTGCTGCATTTTGTTCCATCGCGAGATCATGATGGACATCTCATGGACAACTACAGGTGTCACCGAAATACATCATCTCTCGGAGAAGGTGAAAAAACACGAAAGAGCAGAGATGCTTATGGATAGTGGGAGAAGTGTAATGTAAGTGAGTAATTTAAGTAAGCAGTGTAATATAAGTGAGGAATGTGATATAAATAAGCAGTTTATATAAGTGATTTGTGTAAACAGTTATTTGTGTGCAGTGAAGTTTTTTTTGGAAAAACCACATCCTTCTGAATTGTGTTAACAAGAATATAGAAACATAAGGAGAGCAAGAGATTGATCCCTAGTGTCAGTTTAATTTTAATGAATACTATATCAATCAATCAATCACCTTTATTTATATAGTGCTTTAAACAAAATACATTGCGCCAAAGCACTGAACAACATTCATTTGGAAAACAGTGTCTCAATAATGCAAAATGACAGTTAAAGGCAGTTCATCATTGAATTCATTGATGTCATCTCTGTTCAGTTGAAATAGTGTCTGTTTTAATTTGCAATCAAGTCAACGATATCGCTGTAGATGAAGTGACCCCAACTAAGCAAGCCAGAGGCGACAGCGGCAAGGAACCGAAACTCCATCGGTGACAGAATGGAGAAAAAAACCTTGAGAGAAACCAGGCTCAGTTGGGGGGCCAGTTCTCCTCTGACCAGACGAAACCAGTAGTTCAATTCCAGACAGCAGCAAAGTCAGATTGTGCAGAAGAATCATCTGTTTCCTGTGGTCTTCTCCTGGTGGTCCTCTGAGACAAGGTCTTTACAGGGGATCTGTATCTGGGGCTCTAGTTGTCCTGGTCTCCGCTGTCTTTCAGGTCAGTAGAGGTCCTTTCTAGGTGCTGATCCACCATCTGGTCTGGATACGTACTGGATCCGGGTGACTGCAGTGACCCTCTGATCTGGACACAGACTCGATCTGGTGGCCACGGTGACCTCGGAACAAGAGAGAAACAGACAAATATTAGCGTAGATGCCATTCTTCTAATGATGTAGAAAGTACGGTGTTATGTGAAGTGTTCCGGTTCCAGTTTACCTAATTAATGCAGCCTAAAAATCCTTTTACGGATTTGGATATTAAAAGCATATTAGTATGTTATGTGTATGCCAGGTTAAAGAGATGGGTCTTTAATCTAGATTTAAACTGCAAGAGTGTGTCTGCCTCCCGAACAATGTTAGGTAGGTTATTCCAGAGTTTAGGCGCCAAATAGGAAAAGGATCTGCCGCCCGCAGTTGATTTTGATATTCTAGGTATTATCAAATTGCCTGAGTTTTGAGAACGTAGCGGACGTAGAGGAGTATAATGTAAAAGGAGCTCATTCAAATACTGAGGTGCTAAACCATTCAGGGCTTTATAAGTAATAAGCAATATTTTAAAATCTATACGATGTTTGATAGGGAGCCAGTGCAGTGTGGACAGGACCGGGCTAATATGGTCATACTTCCTGGTTCTAGTAAGAACTCTTGCTGCTGCATTTTGGACTAGCTGTAGTTTGTTTACCAAGCGTGCAGAACAACCACCCAATAAAGCATTACAGTAGTCTAACCTTGAAGTCATAAATGCATGGATTAACATTTCTGCATTTGACATTGAGAGCATAGGCCGTAATTTAGATATATTTTTGAGATGGAAAAATGCAGTTTTACAAATGCTAGAAACGTGGCTTTCTAAGGAAAGATTGCGATCAAGTAGCACACCTAGGTTCCTAACTGATGACGAAGAATTGACAGAGCAACCATCAAGTCTTAGACAGTGTTCTAGGTTATTACAAGTAGAGTTTTTAGGCCCTATGATTAACACCTCTGTTTTTTCTGAATTTAGCAGTAAGAAATTACTCGTCATCCAATTTTTTATATCGACTATGCATTCCATTAGTTTTTCAAATTGGTGTGTTTCACCGGGCTGCGAGGAAATATAGAGCTGCGTATCATCAGCATAACAGTGAAAGCTAACACCATGTTTCCTGATGATATCTCCCAAGGGTAACATATAAAGCGTGAAGAGTAGCGGCCCTAGAACTGAGCCTTGAGGTACTCCATACTGCACTTGTGATCGATATGATACATCTTCATTCACTGCTACGAACTGATGGCGGTCATATAAGTACGATTTAAACCATGCTAATGCACTTCCACTGATGCCAACAAAGTGTTCAAGTCTATGCAAAAGAATGTTGTGGTCAATTGTGTCAAACGCAGCACTAAGATCCAATAAAACTAATAGAGAGATACACCCACGATCAGATGATAAGAGCAGATCATTTGTAACTCTAAGGAGAGCAGTTTCAGTACTATGATACGGTCTAAATCCTGACTGGAAATCCTCACATATACCATTTTTCTCTAAGAAGGAATATAATTGTGAGGATACCACCTTTTCTAGTATCTTGGACAGAAAAGGGAGATTCGAGATTGGTCTATAATTAACTAGTTCTCTGGGGTCAAGTTGTGGCTTTTTTATGAGAGGCTTAATAACAGCCAGTTTGAAGGTTTTGGGGACATGTCCTAATAACAATGAGGAATTAATAATAGTCAGAATAGGACCTATGACTTCTGGAAGCACCTCTTTTAAGAGCTTAGATGGTATAGGGTCTAACATACATGTTGTAAGTTTAGATGATTTAACAAGTTTATACAATTCTTCCTCTCCTATAGTAGAGAATGAGTGGAACTGTTCCTCAGGGGGTCTATAGTGCACTGTCTGATGCGAAACTGTAGCTGACGGCTGAATGGTTGCAATTTTATCTCTAATAGTATCGATTTTAGAAGTAAAGTAGTTCATAAAGTCATTACTGCTGTGGTGTTGGGAAATGTCAACACTTGTTGAGGCTTTATTTTTCGTTAATTTAGCCACTGTATTGAATAAATACCTGGGGTTATGTTTGTTTTCTTCTAAAAGAGAAGAAAAGTAATCAGATCTAGCAGTTTTTAATGCTTTTCGGTAGGATATGCTACTTTCCCGCCAAGCAATACGAAATACCTCTAGTTTTGTTTTCCTCCAGCTGCGCTCCATTTTTCGGGCTGCTCTCTTTAGGGTGCGAGTATGCTCATTATACCATGGTGTCAAACTGTTTTCCTTAACCTTTCTTAAGCGTAAAGGAGCAACTGTATTTAAAGTGCTAGAAAAGAGAGAGTCCATAGTTTCTGTTACATCTATAGTATTTCAGTTCCCTTTACATCTTTAACTTTCCGTTAATTTATCAATTGAATGGTGACTATATATATATATGGATCAGAAATATTATGACATGATACAGATATTTACAGATGGTTCTAAAGATTCAGAAACTATGTTAGTAGCAGCAGCGGCTCGCCCATAGAGGGCGCTGGGGCACCGACCTCCCTGTCAGTTTTTATTTTTATTTATTTTTTTATTTAATAATAATAAGCTTTTAATAATCTCTCATTTTGAAAAATAATCTGTGTTAATGATATGCTATTAATGGTTTTACTTTATAATGTGTTTAGAACTCTCCAGAATGATATTTGCATTCACTTCATGTTGGTGTAGTAGTAGCCAATAGGCTGTCTTCCCTGGGCTCCAGTTCGCTCAGCCCTACAGTGCTGGAATTTAAGCCATTGGTTCCCCTGTTGCTATGCAAAAAAGTTTATATTTTGCCAATCATCGTCGTCAAATTTTATGGTTTGGGGGCTCTGAAAATATCGCCCGTAGTACCAAGATTAGAGCAGTGCACCTGCTGCACCACGGGATATTTACCTCAGAGGAGTGCGAGTGCAGTATGGAGGCGCCGATGACGTCGAGTAGCATTAATGTAGTCGTGGGAGTTGAGCTAGCCCCAAATTCAGTTAAATCTCTACACCAGCAGAAAAACTAACTGTAAAAGAATTCGGACCAGACAAGCCAGAAGTGAATATAAACCCAACAGGCGCGAGAAAAGGAGAAAACCTACAAGAGATCCTTTTCCCGAGGTTGGTTCAATCGAAAGCTTTGGCTTAACGTTACTAGCTGTGGTTACACCAATGCAATCTTTTGCTTCCCTTGCTTACTGTTTAAAACAAGTGCTTGTGATAGCTCGTGGATACAGACAGGGGTAACAGACCTGAAACATATGTCAGAACACATTAAGAAACATGAACGGGCAAGAGTGCATATGGACAACTCTGTGAAGCTAGCCATGCTAGGCCGAATTAGCATAGCCACACAGCTAGATGAGGGACACCGCATTGCGATAAGAAGGCACAACAAGGAGGTGGACAGGAATCAGCATATTTTGTCAAAGATCATTGATGCCGTGAAATTTTGTGGTGCCTTGGAACTTGCATTGCGTGGTCACGATGAGAGTGATGCATCAGAAAACCCTGGCATTTTCCTGGGTCTAATTGATCTCATGGCTTCAATCGACTGTGGGTTGGAGGTACACCTGGAGAATGCCACTGTTTTTAAAGGCACTTCGAAGACCATGCAAAATGAACCGTTCAATTCAATTCAATTCAAGTTTATTTGTATAGTGCTTTTTACAATACAAATCGTTACAAAGCAACTTTACAGAAAATTATGTTTCTACAATATTTAGTAGTAGCTTATGGTGGTGACTGTCAGTTTGTGCACGTTTGACAGGATTTTTAGAAAAAATTAATACAAGACGTAGTCAGCTAGACGATGAACATAATTAATATTATGAATTTATAATTATTATATGATCCAGACACACATGTAGCAATAATTGTTAGTTCTGTTTGTTGATTCAGGGTTAGCATCATCTGAGGTCCTCTGAGGGTCAGCATCATCTCTTCTCAGGTGTTCTGGATCCAGACTGGAGCCTGTGTAAATCCTAGTTACCACCCGTGGCAAAACATAGAAACAAAGTAGAGACATCATTAGCATAGCTGCTGATCCAACAAAGTAAAATTAGTTTAACCAAAGCTAATGAATAAAAATGCACGTTTTATCAGATGCAACTACACTCACAATTTAAGAGATACGTCATTTGAATGCTTGGGGAAAGAGATGCGTTTTTAATCTAGATTTAGGGCCCTATTTAAACGATCTGAAACGCAAGTGTCAAAGCGCGAAGCGCAAGTAACTTTGTGGGCGGGTCTCGGCGCTGTTGCTATTTTCCCGGCGGGATAAATGGCTCTTGCGCCCGGCGCAAATCTAAAATGGGTTGGTCTGAAGTAGCTTCATTATTCATAGGTGTGGTTTGGGCGTAACGTGAAATAAACCAATCAGAGCGTCATCCAACATTCCCTTTAAAAGCAGGTGCGCAAGTTCCATTATGGATTGCTATTATTATGGCGTATTTACCAGGCGCACGCCAGGAGCGGTTCACAGCCGAGGAGACTGATGTTCTTGTAGGAGCAGTGAAAGACAGAGAAGTTGTGTTGTATGGGGATGGGAGAAACCCACCCAAAATAACGTCGGTTAAACAGGCGTGGGAGGAAATAGCCACAATTGTTTCATCGATTTTTTTCCTGGTTCTTGACGGACAAACATATTTGTCAGATGTCCTTACAAAGCCTATATGTCTTGCCACTATTGGGCAAACAGGTCTGATCCTTAATTACTACAATTAGCCTGAATAATTTGTAAGCTAGATTTATGCCTATTTTTTCACATCTTCGTGGCACACCACAATGATTTCCGTCATCTCATGTGTTAATATTTTTTTTTAGTGTAACAGTTTATGATTTGCAAAAATAACTGTTGCATCTGTGTAGATTACATGAGCAAAGTGTATGCGCGTTGTGCACGCTATACATTATGGTCAAGCATGCGCCCTTAAAATAGCATAATGAACAACGCGCAACGCGCCACTGACTTTAGACTAGGTTTTTTCTGGTCAGTGGCGCAATTGTTTAATGGAACAGCAAAATAGCACCAGGGATTGTTTGCGCCGGAACACGCCTCCTTTTTTGCGCTGAACCGCCCAGGGAGCGCAAGTTCATTCACTAGTTTAGCGACGTGCTTCTGTGGAGGGAAAAGCGCGCTTTGCGCGGGTGCAAAATAGGAATGACACATGCGTCGGTGTACAAAGTCAATTGCGCTGGGTGCAAGATAGGGCCGTTAAACAGAGAGAGTGTGTCTGAACCCCGAACATTATCAGGAAGGCTATTCCAGAGTTTGGGAGCCAAATGTGAGAAAGCTCTACCTCCTTTTGTGGACTTTGCTATCCTAGAAACTACCAAAAGTCCAGCGTTTTGTGACCTTAGGGTGCGTGATGGGTTGTAGTGTGGTAGAAGGCTAGTTAGGTACACAGGAGCTAAACCATTTAGGGCCTTATAGGTAAGTAATGATAATTTGTAACTGATACGGAACTTAATAGGTAGCCAGTGCAGAGACTGTAAATTGGGGTAATATGATCATATTTTCTTGACCTCGTAAGGACTCAAGCTGCTGCATTTTGGACGACCTGTAGCTTGTTTATTGACGAAGCAGGACAACCACCTAGAAGTGCATTACAATAGTCCAGTCTAGAGGTCATAAATGCATGAACTAGCTTTTCTGCATCAGAAACAGACAACATGTTTCGTAGCTTGGCAATGTTTCTAAGATGGAAGAATGCAGTTTTTGTAACATTGGAAATATGATTTTCAAAAGACAAGTTGCTGTCTAATATAACACCCAGATTTTTGACTGTAGAGGAAGTAACAGTACATCCGTCTAGTTGCAGATTGAAATCTACAAGATTCTGTGTAGTGTTTTTGGGTCCAATAATTAATATCTCTGTCTTATCTGAATTAAATTGGAGAAAATTATTTGTCATCCAATCTTTTACAATTTTAACACACTCTGTTAGCTTAGATAATTGAGAAGTTTCATCTGGTCTCGTTGAGATATGTAGCTGAGTATCATCAGCATTACAGTGGAAGCTAATTCCGTATTTTCTAATAATATTACCAAGGGACAACATTTATATTGAAAATAGAAGGGGACCTAGGACGGATCCTTGTGGCACTCCATATTTTACTGATGATAAATGAGATGACACCCCATTTAAGTGAACAAAATAGTAGCGATCGGACAGGTAGGATCTAAACCAACTTAGAGCCTGCCCTTGAATACCTGCATAGTTTTGTAATCGATCTATGAGTATGTCATGATCTATGGTGTCGAACGCAGCACTAAGATTAGATTAGATTAGATTAGATTCAACTTTATTGTCATTATGCAGAGTACAAGTACAGAGCTAATGAAATGCAGTTAGCATCTAACCAGAAGTGCAAGAATATAGTGTTATATATACATAAAAGTGCAGAGTAAGTAAAGCTATGATATACAGAATGTACAGTGGAGTTGCTATATACAATATTGATCAGAGTATATACAGAATATAAATATGAATGCAATGTAGGGATTGTATGTACATTATGAACAGAGCAATGAAGGATTATATATACATTATGAATAGCAGGAACGTGAGAACAGTGGTAATAAATACAGTTGAATGAGTGTGCAAAAGTATTGTTGAACAATGTATTATATGCAAAGATCAAGTAAGACTAGAAATGAGATGCAGCCTTTATCTGATGCAAGAAGCAGGTCATTTGTAAATTTAACAAGTGCCGTTTCAGTGCTATGGTGGGGCCTGAAACCTGACTGAAATTCTTCATACAGATCATTTTTGTGCAGGAAGATGCTAAATTGAGTAGACACAACTTTTTCTAAAATTTTAGACATAAATGGAAGATTTGAAACAGGCCTATAATTTGCCAGTTCACAAGGATCTAGTTTTGGTTTCTTAATAAGAGGCTTGATAACCGCCAGCTTGAATGGTTTTGGGACGTGACCTAAAGATAACGACGAATTAATAATATCGAGAAGCGGTTCTTCGGCTACAGGTAACAACTCTTTAATTTAGTGGGTACAGGATCTAATAAACATGCTGTTGGTTTAGATACAGTGATAAGTTTATTTTCAATGAGTTTGTGTATATGCTCTGCCCTAGCAGTTTTAAAAGCCTGTCTATAGCTGGACATACTGTTTTTCCATGCAATTCTAAAAACTTCTAAGTTAGTTTTTCTCCATTTGCGTTTAAAAATAAAAGTAATATCTGTAATATCATCACTTTGAGGTACAATATCTATAGCAGTAAGATCGATTCCATGAGATATAATTAAATCAAGTGTATGATTAAATGAGTGGCCCCGGTGACATTTTGCTTGACTCCAAAGAAGTTTATTAGGTCAGTAAACACAAGTCCTAATGTATCATTTGTATCATCAACGTGAATATTAAAATCTCCCATGATTAGCGCCTTATCAACTGTAACTAGAAGGTCTGAGAGGAAATCTGCAAATTCTTTTAAGGAATTCTGTATACAGCCCTGGTGGTCTATACACAGTAGCCAGAGCAAGAGATACATTAGATTTCTTTTGCATGTCTGACAGTGTAACATTTAGCAGAAGTATTTCAAAGGAGTTAAACCTGTATCCTGTTTTCTGAGTAACATTGAGAATATCACTATATATTGTTGCAACACCTCCCCCACGACCAGTCTGCCGGGGCTCATGCTTATAACAGTAGTTTGGTGGAGTAGACTCATTTAGACCAAGATAATCATTTGGTTTTAGCTAGGTTTCAGTCAAGCAGAGTACATCAAAACTATTATCTGTGATCATTTCATTTACAATAACTGCTTTGGGTGTGAGTGATCTAATATTTATGAGCCCAAACTTTAAAAATTGTTTTTGTTCATTTACTTTACATTTTTCTGGTTTAATTACGATAAGATTTTACATTATATTTTACATTATATTTATATTTTGACCTCACTATTCGGGGGAACAGACACGGTCTTAATAGTTTTTACAGCGCAAGTACTTTTATCATTTAAGCGGGTGGAACAAAACTCATCATAATAGTTATTTGAGAATTGTCTTACTAGTCACATGGAGCGAAGTGTCCTGGAGATGTTGTCTGAGAGCAGCTCTGCTCCGATTCTGCTGGGGTGCAATCCATTAGCGCAAACAGCCTAGGACGCTCCCAGAAAAGATTCCAGTTATTAACAAATAGCAGTTTCTGTTCTTCATACCATGACAACAACCATTCATTTAAAGCAAAAAGTCTACTGAACCTTTCGTGTCCTTGTTGATACGTGGGCAGTGGTCCTGACACGATGATCGTCGCCGCTGGCGTCGTGCTGTGAACCATCTCGATTAGGCTCCTGAAGTCCCTCTTCAGCGTCTCCGTCTGCTGCAGCGTGGTGTCGTTAACTCCGGCGTGAAGCACGAATGCTCTGGGGCTCTTGTCGGCCTTCAGGATCGTGGGTATCTGCACAGAAACATCGAGAACACGAGCACCAGGGAAACAAATGAGTGTGCACTTTACCTTCGGCTAACGTAGCACGGACGTGTCGGACGATGGAGTCTCTGATGATCACAGCGTTGCGTCCTGTCTCCCGGAGGGGAGCGAAGCGGTTCCGGATGGAGATCTCGAAGGCAGGAGGGGGAGAAGTCGTCGCCCGGGGCCTGGCTCGCGTCCTCTGCTGTGGATGCATCCAGGGTCTGTGTTTTCCCGGTGTCGGAGTGAAGGACATCTGGGAAAATCGCGTCCTGGGTGCACCGGGCCTGTGCAGAGAAACATACAGAGTAGACGTTGTGGAACTGTTAACAGCACGCTGTATACTTACCCCGGACTTGTGAGCGTCAGCCCGGGATGATTCCAGCACGGCTCTCCACTCTCTCAGCTGGGCCTGCCTCACCTCCAGGTTGTGAATCTGCTTCCCCACAGCCTCGAGCTCGAGCTGCACAGAATGCACCTCGAGCGTGTCCCCACCTGCAATCAAAGGTAGACATTCATCCGCCATTAAAGCAAGTGACAGTGAGTACAGCAGTGGTAATGTTTGTGAATAGAGTATTAGCAATGTAAGCGCAGTTAGCTGCAACCACGCCGCTGATGCTAACAGGCTATAAGCTAATAGCGGACCCGAGAGATCAAAATAAAACTAGTGATAGCGAGGCGCTCTGATTGTTTTTGTTGTAGAATACAATAGAGGATATATACGCAGTACAGACACCAAAAACAAACAGGAACTGTTAGACTGCATGTTGTCAGTTCTCAGAGACCGCATTCTGAAAGAGGTGAAACAGTTGGACTATATTGCCATTCAGGCAGACGAGACAACCGACAACTGCACTCATTGTCAGCTTGTGCTTGTGCTACGGTACATAGATGACCACAACAACATTCAATAATGCTTTTTTGAGTTTATCGCGCTTCAAAATGCGACCGCTGACACAATTGCCACTGCATTATTGGAAAGGCTGAGCACCATCCTTCCTGCGGGACAAGTGGGAAAATTAATTGCCAAGGCCTATGATGGTGCCGCAGTGATGAGGGGTGCTACTGGTGGAGTGCAGCGTAAAGTGCAAGACGTCTACGGGAGTGCATACTACGTTCCCTGTTAT